>NW_020203324.1:0-10968 GCF_001531365.2 Cynara cardunculus var. scolymus | reverse complement strand
ACCACATATACATACTCTCATACATGCATCTACATTATGCACATAATTTTCACATACTAGCATGATCAAATGTAACAAATTTATCATGCTATCACGTAATCACTTATCAAGTAATTACACATTAATTACCTCGGATGATAATCAGGATCCAATTATCACATTATCCACCCCTCAAAAGAATTCCGTCCCGGAATTCCTTTAGTCAAAGAGCCAAGGGTATTCTGATCTCATCTTTGACTCTAATCCCATGTCGCTTCTGGTCCTTTGTGAAACTTCCACTGTACCTTAACCAAACTTATCTCTTTGTTTCTCAACTCCCTGATCTTTTGATCAATAATGGCTTTCGGTGTTTCCACAAAGTTTAGTTTACCATCTAATTTAATCTCTGGCATCGATATAGCTAGATTCAGATCAGCCAAACATTTCTGCAGATTCGATACATGGAAAGTGTTGTGAATCAGACTTAGCTCTTCTGGCAGCTCTAACTGATATGCTACTAACCCAATTTGCTTACATATTCTGAACGGTCCCACATACCTCAAACTGAGTTTTCCTTTCTTTCCAAATCTGATAACACTCTTCCATGGAAAAACTTTCAACATCACAAAATCACCTACACCAAACTCAATTGGCTTTCGACGATTATCAGCATAACTTTTCTGACGATCTTGTGCTGTTTTGATTCTTTCGTGGATCTGCTCAATCTTTTCAGAAGTTTCTTGCACAATCTCAAGACCCGTTAACTGTCTTTCACCCACTTCATTCCAACACAACGGCGTTCGGCATTTACGTCCATACAACACTTTATACGGTGCCGCTTGGATGCTGGAATGGTAACTATTGTTATACGCAAACTCTATCAATGACAAGTGATCTTCCCACGATCCCCCGAAGTCAATAATACAACTTCTCAACATATCTTCGAGAGTCTGGATAGTTCTTTCACTCTGCCCGTCAGTTTGCGGATGATAAGCTGTGCTTAGTCGGATTTCAGACCCCAAAGCTTTTTGAAACCCTTTCTAGAATGTTGAAGTAAACCGACTCTCTCTATCAGAGACAATAGACAATGGAACACCATGTCGGGTAACAATTTCTTTGATGTAAATATGTGCTAGCTTTTCTAAAGAGTACTTCTCTCTTATTGGTAGAAAATGCGCAGATTTAGACAGACGATCAACAATTACCCAGATCGCGTCATACCCCTTTGGAGTTTGAGGTAACTTCATAACGAAATCCATGGTAATGTGATCCCATTTCCATACAGGTATCTCTAAAGATTGAAGACTTTCATACGGCTTCTGATGTTCAATCTTAACTTGTAAGCATGTCAGACATTGCTCCACATATCTAGCTATGTCTTTCTTCAATCCGAGCCACCAATAAAAAGGTTTTAAATCTCTGTACATCTTATTAGTACCTGGATGAATAGAGTATCGGGACTTATGGCTTTCATTTAATATAGTGTTTCAGATATCTCCAAAACATGGTACCCAGATTCGCCCTTGAAAGCACATTAATCCTTCGTCATTCTGTTCCAAGGTTGAGATCATCTTACCCAACTTTTCTGTTTTAATAAGTTCTTCTTTTATAGCTTCTTGTTGACATCTCAGAATTTCCTTACGAATGTCAGGGACCAAATTCATTCTCATTGCCACTGCTTTAATGGTTCCACTCTTTTCTTTCCTGCTCAAGGCGTCAACTATCACGTTAGCTTTTCCCGAGTGGTAGAGGATTTCACAATTATAATCATTAACCAGTTCAATCCACCGACGCTGTTGCATATTTAATTCCTTCTGGCTGAGCAGATGTTGTAAACTTTTATGGTCAGTATAAATCTGACATTTTGTTCCCAGAAGATAGTGTCTCCAAATTTTTAGAGCAAATACCACTGCAGCTAATTCCATGTCATGGGTTGGATACTGCTTCTCATGATCTTTCAATTGTCTTGATGCATAAGAAATCACTTTTCCTCTCTGCATCAGAACACATCCTAACCCTAACTTTGATGCATCGCTGTAAACCACAAAGTCTTCGGATCCATCTGGTAGAGTCAATATCGGCGCTCTGCAAAGATGATCTTTTAAAAATTGAAAAGCTTCTTGTTGTTCTCCTTCCCACTGGAATTTAACGTTCTTTCAAGACAATTTGGTCAACGGCACAACTATTTTAGAAAAATTCTGAATGAACTTACGGTAATAACCAGCCAATCCCAAAAAGCTTCGGACTTCAGAAAGATTTTTCGGAGCTTCCCATCTTGCAACTGCTTCTATTTTCGCTGGATCAACTATTACCCCTGATTATGAGATGACGTGACCCAGGAATTGGACTTCTCTTAACCAGAACTCACATTTAGATAACTTTGCGTACAGCTTTTCTTTCTTCAATAATTCTAATATCAGACGAATATGTTTTGCATGTTCTTCTTCAGTCTTAGAGTATATAAGAATATCATCGATATATACAATAACAAATTTATCAAGATATTCCTTACATACCCTATTCATCAAATCCATAAAGGTTGCGGGCGCATTAGTTAAGCTGAATGACATAACTAAGAATTCGTGATGCCCGTACCTTGTTCTGAATGCTGTTGTGGCAACATCTTCTTCCCTAACTTTGGGTTGATGATACCCTGACCATAAATCAATCTTGGAGAAATAATTTGCTCCCACCAATTTGTCGAACAAGTCATCAATCCTTTGTAAAGTATATTTGTTTTTAATTGTTAATTTATTCAATTCACGATAGTCTATACATATTCGCATAGACCCATCCTACTTCTTGACGAATAAGACCGGAGCACCCCAAGGTGAAGTGTTGGGCCTAATAAATCCTTTGTCAGTTAAATCTTTTAACTGTGCAACCAGTTCTTTCAATTCAGATGGAGCTAACCGGTATGGCGCCTTTGCTATGGGTGCAGCCCCTGGTACAAGATCAATTCGGAATTCAATAACTATGTATGGTGCTAATCCAGATAAGTCTTCTGGAAAGACTTCTGGATATTCACTAACAATCGGAATCGATTCTTCTTTTCTCTTCTCTTTCTTCATATCAATTACATATGCCAAACATCCCTGGCACCTTTTTCGGATGCTTTTCTGAGCTTTCATTACTGACAAAATACTGGTATGGTGATTCTGACGATCACCATAAATAACAACTGTTCCTTGGTCTGGCAGAATAATTCTGATCATTTTCTGATTACAAACAATACTAGCCTGATACTTTGCCAACCAATCCATACCCACCACTACATCGAATTCCTTCATCGGCATGGGAAACAACCGAATCAAGAGTTCACAACCCTCAATAACAATAATACAGTTATTGAACACACTAGTAACAGTTTCCTGACTATTAGCAGTATCAACTACTAATTCATCATCAAGTATCACAGAATTCAGACAATGAGTTTGAGCAAACAATGGTGATACAAACAAAAAGTTTGCACCAGAGTCAAATAACACCTTAGCATGTATTGAATTCAGAAGGAATGTACCTGTTACTACATCCGGTGATGCTTCTGCCTCGTTCTTAGTCATATGGAAGGACCGTCCCCGCGCCCCTCCTTGCCCTCCTCTGTTCATAGTAGGTCTTCCCCGAGTACCCGACGTATTACTCCCCATTGTTAACTGCGGAGTTCTTAACAAGGGACAATTCGGTCGAATATGATTCGGAGAGTTGCAGTTAAAGCACCTTCGATTAGCCGGGCAACTTCTAGACAGATGGCATATTTCACCGCACTTATAACATTTTCTTGGGTCCATCTTGCATTCACCCTGATGAACCTTTCGACACTGTGAGCATACTTGCTCACTGATCTTCTGCTTAGATCTGTTATCATATCTTACCGTTTTCGGTCCTCGAAAAGATGAAGGCCCCTCCCATTTTTTCTTCTCTACAACCTTTCCTTCTAGCTGTCGGTTCTTATTTCGTTCGCTCACTTCGGCTGCATCTACCGTTAATGAAAAGGTATTGGGGTTCATACCAATAACAAACTCTCTAATTGAGGGTTTCAAACCCCACATATACCTTTCTATCTTTCTGGATTCTGTTGAAACGTAGTGTTCCGCAAAGCGAGAGTATTTAATAAATCTCTCAGTATATTCCCGAACTGTTCCATTTCCCTGTTCTAGCTTCAGAAAATCTTCTTCCATTTGTCTCACTACTGTTTTGGGGCAAAACTGATTCTTGAATTGATCCACGAATTCTGCCCAAGACAACGATTGTAAAACATCTGTTCTGCCTGTCAATTCAACTTCCCACCAGAACAAAGCATTTGACTTTAATACGGAAACAGCAAATCGAACTTTATCTGTTTCCGGACATCGAATGGTGTTGAACATAGATTCCATTTCTTTGATCCAGCATACAGCTTTCACTGGATCCCTTTCTCCAGAAAATGTTGGTGGCTTGCATGCCAAAAATATTTTAATATATCCCTCCTTGTTGTGAGTAACTGGTACTGAGGGATGAACTTCTACTCTTTCTGTTTCTACCCTGGCTGGTATTCCCATAATAGAAGTTAAAGTTTCTTGCAATTTCCCCATCTCTTTTACCAACATGTCCCTAGTTACATATTCAGGGTGTGGCACCGATCTCTCCTGAACATTCCCAGAATGGGATTCTTCAGGTTTAGAATGAACTTCAGTATGACCCCTCCCTTGAGACTGATTTCTTCCTCTGCCTTGTCCCCTTGGTCTTCCCCGACCTCTATTTCCGGATGTGCTAGTTCGGCTAGACATCTCCAGAGTTTAGTGTTAATAATCACGTATTCATATTTCCAAATATAATGAAGTATTTATGTTCAGATGTGTACCTGTAAATTCATAATTACACTGGCCAGATGTAATTAAAATTTACCTTACACACTGTTCTTTCAACCCATCATATTTATTTCCAATGGTGCTAACTATGACTGGGACCCTTAACATGCAATAAAACAGTTTAAGTCTAGGTATCATGCTGTTAAATATCTAAATCCCTTAAACTCAGGCTCTGATACCACTTTCTGTAACACCCAATATCACACATTGCATGTAACATATACTTCACACGAAAGAAATACATGTTTATACACCACTTAGATCCCACAGTACAAGAATCTACCAGTATAAAATACATGGCTCAAAAATTCAAAACACGTTTCTTGTACTAATCATCGTTCATCAATCAAAACTATACATCATAAACAATTCTTCATGTTATTAAGCATTTAGGAAAATATCACATTTTCCCATTCCCCTTACCGTCCGTACCTCCTGCAATACATAGTTAAAATCACAGAACAAGGGTTAGACCGGAAGGTCTAGTGAGTTACCCTATTTAAGTTATTGCAGGGTGATAATCAACAATACTTTTTAAATAAAACAACTTTTCACATATATAATCAATATATGAACAAATGGGGCATATTACCAGTTTCTTCCCCTTTTCAAGCCAAGTATTCAGCTATTCAAATAACATACCTTTTGTAATATTCGGGTTTCAAGTTTTGATTTAGACTTTCTTTAACATATATATATATATATATATATATATGTGTGTATGTGTGTGTGTGTGTGTATGTGTATGTGTGTGTGCTATGTTTGTATATATATATATATATATATATATATCTTGAGATTCAATTTTAAAAAGAAAAGGGGGGGAGGTCGGCTGGTTGTGCCGCCCACCACCTTTCCTCAATATATATATATAGAAAGTTGAGTAGATGAAAGGTTTTTACACACACGCTGTATTTAGAAAGCTTTCTTTGAGAATCAGAATGATTGCAAGAAGAGAATCCAAAAGCCTGGATATTCGATTTCAAAAGGTGAGTGTATTAAAGCTTTGGATATAAATTGTTTACATACATTTTAGTAGTATTTGGAACCAGTTATTATGAATTATGTTTCATTTTATGTGGATTCTTATTTAAACCGTTCAAGTGGTGTCCGGAATAAAAATATCCGGACAATCTCATCCGGATAGTAAACCACGCAAGAGGTGACCGGTTTATTTTAAACCGCTCAAGTATTGTCTGGAGTCTTCCCTAAACCGGTCAAGAGATGACCGGATCTTGTCTAAACCGGTCAAGAGTTGGACGGTGTATTGACCGGATTGTTCTAAACTGGTCAAAGGTTGAGTAACGTATTGTCCGGACTCTTATCCGGATAGAAATTGAAATATTTCTAAGTGTTAAATCGGTTAAGCTTTTGGAGGTGTATTGTCCGGATTTGTTATCCGGACAAATATGTTAGAAATAATTTTAAGTGTTAACCGACAAGGTTGACCGGACTTCAAATCCGATTAATGTGTTGAAATATTTTCTAAGTGTTTTTTAGATGAAATGGCGGTGTAACCGCGAGAGAGATGTAATGGCGGTGTAACCGCGAGAGAGATGAAATGGTGGTGTAACCGCGAGAGAGATGTAATGGCGGTGTAACCGCGAGAGACATAAATAAGTTTATGTTTCAGAACAGATTTGATTCTGAACGGATTGTTTGGAAAGCATATTGTTCGTTTGAGAATTATACACTCACTAGACCTTTTTGGTCTAACGCTCAGTTGTTGGACTAACCTGTTTTGCAGGTCTTCACACCTCGCAAGATAAAGGCAAAGGAAAAGTTTAGAATGAATGACGTTTAGTTATTCAAAATGTATATGAAGAAAGTATTTTGTTCATCTGTATTTTGTAAACGATGTTATATTTTGTGTTATGAGTATGATGATGTGGATTATCAGTACATAGAATATGTGGGTTGTTACACCTTTGAACCAATCAAGTTTCATATAATGCCAGTTTTAAACATTTTCTTAATCAAACAAGGTTTATTTAAAGTTTCAGGCCAAACCTGTTATTTTCTCCTGAATAACATCCAGACTACGATTTTCAATTAGAAACTTTGATCCTAAATCTTTAAATCACAAAGAAATAAAGATTCCAAACCACGGTAATCTTAAGGGATATAATAGAAAGAGTTATATTATTCAACACACATACAAATGTCACCCTTATATCAAATGTACACCTCTCCTTGATATGTCACCCTTATCCCATAGTACACCTCTCCTTGATATGCCACCCTTATCCCATGGTACACCTCTCTTTGATATGTCACCTTTATTTCCTCATCAAAATATTTTACAAAAACAATTCCAAATAGACAGCAGTCAATGGAATTATTATCAATCCAAAATCATCTATATAAAAATTCTCATTTTATGATAAAATAACAATTTTTATCAATCAAGCACAAGGCATAGTACAAATCTGGTCAACTTGGATTGGCCGAACTTCACCTCCGGTCAAGTCTTGGCCGGTTTACCAAATTCGGACAWCACATCGCTCAAGGCTTGTCCGATTTAACACTTAGAATAAATTTCAACACTTTTGTCTGGATAACAAGTCTGGACAATACATCGCCTAAGGCTTGTCCGATTAAAAAAAAATAATCCGGACACTATTTAGTCGTATTCCGACTTCTCCGTTCAAAATACTTGGTATAAACTCAATAATCATAAATCGCTCAACACTTGTTCGGTTTAAGACTAAACTGCTTAAGCCTTAACCGGTTTAGGGTTTAAATCGCCCAACCCTTATACGGTTTATGGTTTAAATCGCTTATGCCTTGATCGGATTAAGGCTAATCCGCCTAACACTTGTCCGGTTTAATACTAATCTGGACAACACTCTAGTGAATAATTTTTAAACCAAAAGTAAAGTTCTATACTCAAATATATAATTATGAAAAGTTAAAAAGTAGTAAGAATCACTCACCTTAAAATCCTGTTGAAAATAGTTGAATCTACTTTGCTTCAAAAAGTATTTGGTCAACCTCCTCTTTCTTTAAATCGCTCAAACTTTTAAAATAGCAAGAAGAAGAGAAATGGAGGATAAGCCCTCCTTTTATACCTTTCTAAAACTGGAAGGTCGGCTAAATAGCCCCCTTCCCACGTACACCCACTTCATGCATACACATGACATGCATTCATACTCACACACACAATATGCATGTATGCTCATGTATACATACCATATTATATATGCATTTCATTTTGACTTACCACATATACATACTCTCATACATGCATCTACATTATGCACATAATTTTCACATACTAGCATGATCAAATGTAACAAATTTATCATGCTATCACATAATCACTTATCAAGTAATCACACATTAATTAACTTGGGTGATAATCAGGATCCAGTTATCACACTAGAACAGGGAAATGAAACAGTTCGGGAGTATACTGAAAAATTTGTTGAATATTCTCGATTTGCCGAACATTATGTATCAACAGAATCCAGGAAGATAGAAAGGTACATTTGGTGTTTGAAACCTTCAATCAGAGAGTTTGTTATTGCTATGAACCCCAATACCTTTTCATTGACGGTAGATGCGGCCGAAGTGACCGAACGAAATAAGAATCGGCAGCCAGAAGGAAAAGTTGTAGAGAAAAGAAAGTGGGAGGGACCTTCATCAAATTTTTGAGGGCCGAAAACTATAAGATATGATAACAAACCTGAGTAGAAGGTCGAAGAGAAAGTTTGCACGCAATGCCGACAGGTACATCAGGGTGAGTGTAAGATAGACCCAAGAAAATCTTATAAGTGTGGTGAAGCAGGTCATCTGTCCAAAAGTTGCCCGGCTAATCGAAGGTGTTTTAATTGCAATTCTCCGGATCACATTCGACCGAATTGTCCATCGTTAAGAACTCTGCAGTTAACAACGGGAAGTAATGCATCGGGTACTCGGGGAAGACCTACAGTAAAAAGAGGACAACAAGGAGGAGGACGGGGACGGTCCTTCCAAATGACAAAGAACAAGGCAGAAGTGTCACCAGATGTAGTAACACTTCTGAATTCAATACGTGCGAAGGTGTTATTTGACTCTGGTGCAAACTTTTCGTTTGTATCCCCATTATTTGCTTAAAATGCATGTTTGAATTCTGTGTTACATGATGATGAATTAGTAGTCGATACTGCTAATAGTCAGGAAACTGTTACTAGTGTGTTCAATAATTGTATTATTGTTATTGAGGGCTGTGAACTATCGATTTGGTTATTCCCTATGCCAATGAAAGAATTCGATGTAGTGGTGGGTATGGACTGGTTGGCAAAGTATCAGACTAGTATTATTTGCAATCAGAAAATGATCAGAATTACTCTGCCAGACCAAGGAACAGTTGTTATTTATGGTGATCGACAGAATCACCATACTAGTATTTTGACCGTAATGAAAGCCCAGAAAAGTATTCGAAAGAAGTGTCAGGTATGTTTAGCGTACGTAATTGATATGAAGAAAGAGAAAGGAAAATAAAAATTGATTCCGATTGTTAATTAATATCCAGAAGTCTTTCCAGAGGACTTATCTGGATTACCGCCGGATCGAGTAATTGAATTTTGAATTGATCTCGTACAAGGGGCTGCACCAGTAGCAAAGGCACCGTACCGGTTAGCTCCATCTGAGTTGAAAGAATTGGTTGCACAATTGAAAGATTTGACTGATAAGGGATTTATTAGACCCAGCACTTCACCTTGGGGTGCTTCGGTCTTATTTGTCAAAAAGAAAGATGGGTCTATGCGAATGTGTATAGACTATCGTGAATTGAACAAATTGACGATTAAAAACAAATATTCGTTAGCAAGGATTGATGATTTATTTGATCAGTTGGTGGGGGTAAGTTATTTCTCCAAAATTGACTTAAGGTCAGGGTATCATCAACTTAAGGTCAGAGAGGAAAATGGGTCTATGCGAATGTGTATAGATTATCGTGAATTGAACAAACAGACGATTAAAAACAAATATCCGTTACCAAGGATTGATGATTTATTGGATCAGTTGGTGGGGGTAAGTTATTTCTCCAAAAATGTGTATCAATCAAAGAAAAAAAATATCATAAAAAAAACTTTGATTACAAATGAGCGTATTATCACCGAAAATGATTTTCATATAAGAGACGTGATAATAACGGTTTGAAGAATAGCTGAAACAGGTATTGGAGTTATGTTTGATGAGAAATTACGTAAGTAAAATCTCAGGAAATATCTGCTCAGAAAATGTACTCGTTTCATAAAACAATTCACTTTCGAAAAACTTTTATTATTAAAAAAAATTCAGAGACTCCCCCTATAAAATATATTTAAGTAATGTTGAATTTCAGCTCAAAAATAATAAAAATAGAAACATTTTTGGAACGGGTCCTGAACTGAGTTGTTCAGAAGCCATATTCATTTAAGCATGGGTCCTAAACTGAGTGTTTAGAAACCTAGTTTGGACAGATTACAAACTCCCCCTGAATTTGTGCATCATAGGTATGATTTTCTGATCAGCACAAAAATGACACACCAGCAAAATCAGATCAAACAGATTTTGGTACCCAGACAAACTTGGATCCTTCTTTGTTCGTATCAGGTTGTGGGATATTGTAACTGTCAAACCATCTATTCTTATTAGATGTTTTTTAGCACTTTTAACAGGTTGATCATAATACAGTAAGATCCATACCAGTTGTTATCGTTAGTCCCGAAGGGAAAGGCAATAAACAGAAAGTAATTGTAGAAGGGGGGGTTGAATACAATTACACATACTTTTTTCAACTTTTTAATTCTTATTGATTTATATCAAGAATTAATACACACAGAAATACAAAATATTGTTGCGGAAGATAGGAAAGGAAAACCTAACCTAAACAATCTTACAAAGAGAAGAACTTTCAAGAACAACACAGWGAGTTCTTGAAAGGAAATGAAGAACACTAAGAATCTCTTCACACACAGGAGAGCCAGGGAGTAGAAGGAAATAGCCGATTACTTTGAGAGTGCACTGAGTAATCTTTCCAAAAGCCAAGTGTATGCATGGGAGATGCACACTGCCTTTTTATACTACCTTCAGCATTTAATGCATGGGGACACTTGTCACTTGAGGATAAGAAGGCAGGGGTTGACCTGACCAATGTTGATATCTCATTTTCATC
>NW_020203323.1:0-21109 GCF_001531365.2 Cynara cardunculus var. scolymus | reverse complement strand
AATTAATTCTAATGAGGGGTTTTCACTAAATTAATGCTGATAAAGGCTTTAGTGAGTGCTAACCTGAGAACTGAAAATTTGCCGGATGTCACACAAGCCTTCATTCTCACCCTCCCCCATTTGGTTCAAATCGAACCGTGAGTGATTTGGGGAAACCGTGGGTGAAGGGGCTAGGGTTGGTTCCTCATCACTTGGGATGGGAGTAGAAATGGGTTTTGATGGTGCAATCGTGGGAGGGGCAAATGAGGTACTCAATGAAATGGAAAATGGTTTTGGGGTTGATGATGATTCGGCCAATTGAGATGATAAAGCCACCCTAGTAAGGACAGCCATACCATCATCATCGTAAGAGAGTACAGTGGTGGTTGGGGGTGATGAGTGTTGCGTGGATGAAGATGGAAGAGAAAATGAACTTACAGTCGCCGGAGGAAGGTCGCGGAATGAGGCAATGGTGCTCGCGGCGATGGCACTGGCGGTGGAAGATCATCCCGTCGCCGATGAAGAAGGTTCGGCCGACGAAGATGCAGTAGGTGCAGCCGTCTGCGGGGTACTGGTGGTAGAAGCAGCGGCGGTTTGTCACCGGCGAAGCAAACGCATGGAAGGGTGGTTTCTCACCGGTTGCTTTGGTCGCGCCATGGAGGAACAGTTGGTCGACGGTTTCTTGAAGGAAAAAGTGGGAGATGAAAAGGAGAATTGAGGGAGAAAGGGATTAAAAGTGGTTTTTTTTTCTTTAAAAATTAAAAATCTTGGGAAGGGAAGATGAAAAAGGTGATTTGAAAGCCATGATTACAAGTTATTTTATTTAAAAAAGAATGACCAAATAGTGACCTTATATTCATGATGTCTCCTCATAGGGTACAAGTACTTGTACAAAATACAAGTATTATACCCAAAATTTTCAAAAAGACATATGTTGAAAAATGCACACTTTAAAATTTTATTTTCAAAATCTCATAAAAATTTGGTCATTTTTTTAAAATAAAATCTTGCACTTCTTCATCACTTTTTAAAAAAATGTAAATTTTTTTTCCTCACCTTCCCATTTATTTTCTTTTTCTAAACATTTCTCCAAAAAAAAAACCACATATCAAAGGCTAATCATCTAAGATGTACTTAGCCAATGATATGACTCAAAAACCCTTATTTCACATCTTCCCAAGTTTACCTCAAGGTGACACCACATGTCATTTCCTTAAACACTTCAATTTCCAGCCAATTTCTCATTATCATGAAAAGAATATATATGTTGACACAAGAAAAATAAAATGTTGTTGACTCCTCTTTTTTTAAAATTCGAATGACCCAAACAGTGGGCACAAACTTCCCACTGTCTACTCAAAAACACCAGATTTTTCTTTATTTTCTCCATTCTTGCTTTCAAAATATTTACAGCTTTTGAAATTCTTTTCCACAAATCACTGAGTTGGATCGATTATTCCCTCCGGGAGGAAATGCTTTATCCTATGCCCGTTAACTTAAAAAGTGGTATTGTCCTGAGGGTTTAAAAGATTCACAGTTCCGAATTTTCCCACATTTACTATGGGAATGGTCCAGACCATCTCGAGTTAAGCTTTCCGGGAACAAGCTTTAGTCGAGAATTAAAGAGAAGAACTTTTTGACCATTCTCGAAAACTCGGCGATTTATCCTACGATCATGCCAAAATTTTGTTTTTTCCTTGTAGAGTTTGACATTCTCGTAGGCATGAAATCTCCATTCTTCCAACTGATTAAGTTGGAGTTTTCTTTTTGCTCCCGCCGAATTTGCGTCCAAATTAAATTCTTTTATTGCCCAAAAAGCCTTATATTCCAATTCGAGCGGGAGGTGACATGCTTTTCCAAAAATTAACTGGTACGACGACATTCCCAAAGGGGTCTTGATTGTGGTACGGTATGCCTATAATGCATTATCCAACTTGAGCGACCAATCCTTACGATCCGGTCTTACAACTTTTTCTAAAATATTTTTAATTTATCGGTTCGAAAATTCGGCAAGACCATTCGTTTGGGGATGGTATGTCGTAGCTACTCGGTGTTGGATGTTATATTTGGTAAGAATGATAGATAGCATTCGATTCATAAAATTCGTCCCTTCATCGCTAATCAAAGCTCGGGGTGTTCCAAAACAGACATGCCTTAGCTTCCACCCACTTTGAAACGTAATCAACCGCTACGAAAATATACTGATTATTGAAAGACATGGGAAACGGTCTCATGAAATCTATGCCCCAAACATCGAAGAGTTCAACTTCAAGAATGTTATTTAAAGGTATCTCGTTTCGTTGGGACAAGTTTCCCATTCTTTGACATTGTTCACATCTCTTCACAAAATTAAATGCGTCTTTAAACAATGTAGGCCAAAAAAATCCACTTTGTAAATTTTTTGCCGCCGTACGTTGTCCACAAAGTGGCCACCATACGGTGAAGCGTGACAATCCTTCAACAAAGATGGAATTTCAAAATTCGAGACACATTTTCGCAAGACCTGATCAGCTCCTATTTTGTAAAGAGATGGATCGTCCCATAAGTAGTGCTTACAGTCATGAAGAAATTTCTTAAAACGTTGACCGTGAAGATGATGTGGCCTAAGCCCACAAGCAAGGTAGTTGGCAATATCGGCATACCATGGAAGTTCATTTGGATGATTTTCTTGTATTGCCAAAATGTACTCATTGGAAAAAGTTTCTTTTATCATATGATTTCCCCTGCTTGACACTTTGCCTTCGATCCTTGATAAATGATCGGCTACTTGATTGCCACATCCCTTGCGATCAACTATCTCTAGATCGAATTCTTGCAAAAGAAGAACCCATCTAATAAGCCTGGGCTTAGTGTCAGTCTTATTAAAGAGATATTTGATGGCAAAGTGGTCCGTATGAACGGTAACTTTGGTGCCAATCAAGTAGGATCGGAAACGATCGAATGCAAATACTACCGTAAGTAATTCTTTTTCTGTGGTGGTATAATTTAACTGGGCTTCCACCAAGGTTTTACTTGCATAGTAGATGGGGTGAAAAATCTTGTTTCGCTTTTGTCCCAAAACGGCACCTACGGCCCAGTCACTTGCATTACACATAACCTCAAAAGGCATGGTCCAATCTGGGGCAATGACAATAGGTGCCGAGACAAGATCATTTTTAATGGTTTCAAAAGCTTTATTTACAATCGGAGGTAAATTCAAAAGTTTGATCGACAAGCAACAAATTACACAAGGGTTTTGCAATTTTTGAAAAATCCTTAATAAATCTACGAGAAAAACCCGCATGTCCCAAAAAACTTCGAATGCCTTTGACCGAAGATGGTTCGGGCAATTGCAATATTACCTCGATTTTTGCTTTATCAACCTCCAAACCGTTTTTAGAAATTATGTGACCCAAAACAATTACTTCTTGTACCATAAAATGACTTTTTTCCCAATTTAAAATTAAATCATGAGTTTCACTTCTTTCCAAACTTTTCTTTAAATTGTGAAGACAATTTTCAAAAGATGTACCTATGACGGAAAAGTCATCCATAAACACTTCTATAGTATCTGATGGTGCTCGGATCGTAAGTGTGCACATAGTGGGCACAAAATCCCCAAAGTGGTAGTGCAAGTACACGCCGACACTCTGATCGCTTCAAGTAATAAAGTGGTATAGTACCAAGATCATTTCCACAGAGACTGGACTTACTGAGAATCTGATATTTTCATGAACTTCTTGAATATGTTTTGGTTTGAGAAAATATTTGAGTTTTGATTGTGCAAAATTTAGAAATATGAAATAAACCTTTAATATTAGAAGATGGGTATAGGTGTAAGCTTCCCTTAAGAATATTATTGGAACAGTTTGGTCAGAAACTCATGGGACTTCTATAAGAACTCTGATCTCTCGAAAGTGAATTCTTATATACTGTGCCCACAGAGTGCCCACAAAACGTCCAGTTTTATCAATCTTAAACTTGCCGAATCAGCTAATAGATAAAAAGATATATGGTTCCACTAGCCTGAAGATTTATACTCACAACGCATTGTAGTATAAACTCGACTAATATCTGAACATTAGCTAAAAACATGCAGAACCCGCATCTCTGCGTGATTATTAAAGACTCTCTCAAATCTTTGTGCATCATCTAAGCCGTATTTCAGATCCGCCCATHTCTGGRTCAAGGATCTAATATTAACACTTCAAAGTGATCAGCTTATCTGCGTTGAGCTTAAGTCCCGACTTAAATGACCAAGCTTAAGAATCAATAAAAATGGCAACACCCAAGTGTGCCTTTAAATTCTTAAGTTTGACTCACACCCACACCCAAAGGGGTGCTTAGCTCATAATAAAATTAGAAAATATAGAAGAAATAGAAGAATAAAAATGCATAAGAAATACTTGAAATGAAATTTTACTTAAACTGTTGCCACAGAGGGCATACAATACACATTGGCAAGAATTAAAAACTAAGTACGAAAATAAAATTACAAGCAGAAATTAAACTTGCTCTACTGCTGTAGAGCTTGAGAGTATGCTCCAAGGTTGTTTGGCTGGATTGTAGATGAGTTGGTTGTCTTCCAAATGAGAGAAAAACTTCAATATATAGGAAAAAGTGAGGACCGGACAAACTCTTCGCCCAAAGGAAGAAAGTCTTCATTGACTAGAATGTAAGGACCTCCCATCACCACATGTCTACTTTTTTCTGGCCTAGTCACTTTATCTTGAAAGGTTTCAAAAGGTAAAGTTACCTAACCATTAAAATAATGAAAAGGTAAGGAAGGCTTTTTCATTAAAATAATGGTAGGGGTACTTTATTGACATTTTATAATTCAACAAGGCCCATTCTTCCAAGTAACTCAAGATTTTCGGATCTGAACTCAAAATTAAATCACATTAATACCCAAGAGAGCCAGTATTTGAATTTTGTTCAAATCCGTCTTGAGGAAAATACGTCATAGGACGAATGTGAGCAGAAAGTGGGCAGTTTACCAACAGCAATGAGTTTTTTAGAAAATAATTAAATTCTTGACCTTTCATCACCTCTGAACATATTTTAGACCAAAAATATAGGATATGAGCAAAATGAGTACCAAAGACATAATAAAATAGGGGTATTGAACAACAAATAACTCTCACAAATTGAGAGTTATCACACCCCCAAACTTGAGGTATTACTTGTCCTCAAGCAAAAGAAAATAAAGAAAAAGACACCTAAAGAAGGGAACAAGAACGAGAAACTTACAGAAGGTTTTGGAAATTTGTCTAGTAAAGAGAATGTACAACTTCCTTGCTTGATCTTTGTAGTGTTGTCGTTAATCAGTAGGACTTTAAGGGTTAGTGTTTTTGGCAACGTGTATCCCTCCCCCAAACTTATCCTATACTACAAAAGGGTTTGAAACAAAAGTTCTCATTGATTCACTTTTGAGTACTTGGAAAAAGTTCGTGACTCATTTCTTGGCATAAACTTGTCATTTTGGATAACCAGGCTTTTTATTTATGTCTTCCAATTTTTCGAAGACCGATTCTTTTTTTTCTCTATTTTTTTATACCTCCCAATTTTTCGAAGGTATAAATTTTTTTGAACACATCCCCCCAAACTTGAGAATAACAATGTCCCCATTGTTGCCAAATGGACCAAAAGGGTATGGGTTGGACGCAAGGGCAAAAGTGTTTGGGCTTAAAATAGAAGGAGGGCCTACGTCCTCTTAACTTGAACACTACCAAAAATTATCCAAGGATGTTGTACCTGAAATGAATAATGGAACTAGACAAAACAAAAAGAAATCCAACACCATGTCATTAATATTCACATAAAAGAAATGACGTTCCGTAAATCATACAAAAAAGACGGAATAATAATTGTATCTGTACCCCAAAAGATATACCAAAAATAATGATTAAGAGGCAGTGATGAAAGTTCGAGAATTTAAGCATTAACTTTAAAACTGCTTACTATGGGCAAGCAGGGGATGCATCCGCTTCCTTGGAGCTTTGGACAGCAGGAGTAGCAACAGTTCAAAGACCAAATGGCATACGCCTAAAAGCAAAAGTTCTGAAAGGACAAGTGAAAGTTGTTTTCTCTTGGTCTTCGGGTGCTATGTGAATTTGGTTGTAACCCGAGTAACCGTCCAAAAAGCAATAATATTCTTTTCCGGCCAATCTATCTAGCATTTGGTTAATAAACGGTAAAGGGAAATGGTCCTTTTTGGTTGCTAGATTCAATTGCCTATAGTCCATGCAAATTCGCCATCCGGTGACGGTCCTAGTAGGGATGAGCTCATTTTTTTCGTTGGTGATAACTGTAGTTCCACCTTTCTTCGGTACACATTGCATCGGACTTACCCATCTGCTACTGGAAATGAGATATATAATACCCGCGTCTAACCACTTCAAGATTTCTTTGTTTACAACTTCTTTCATAATGGGATTTAGTCTCCTTTGCGGTTGCACCTTGCCAACTCTATTTTCTTCCAAGATAATCTTATGTTGGCAAAGGGAGGGACTAATTCCCCTAATATCTGCGATGGTCCAACCTATGGCTCTTTTGTGAGCTTTTAATACCTCTATCAACCTTAATTCTTGCTCATTACTTAATTCCGAAGAAATAATTACGGGTAATTTTTCTTCCTCCATAAGATAAACATACTTAAGGTGACTAGGTAATGGCTTTAACTCCAAATCGGGGGCTTTCTCTATAGATGGTGGTTGGACAATTATATCTTTAAAGTCAAGTTGCTCAAATGCCGCTAAATCATACAAATCTTCCAAGTCTTCTAACTCTTCATTTTCTTCCAAAATGTCCTCAAGATTTTCCCAGATGTTATTTTTGTAGGTAACGTCAATCAAACTTATTTCTAGATCTTCACCTAAAGCAGATATGACTGAACAATCGCCTACCTCTCCATGAAACTTAAGGGAATTCAACACATTAAATTTCACTTTTTGATCACTAACTTTCATGGTCAACTCCCCCTTTTGCACATCAATTAAGGTTCTCCCGGTTGCAAGAAAAGGTCGTCCTAAGATGATGGGGACATTCTTGTCAGCTTCATAGTCCAAAACTAGAAAATCGGCCGAAAAAATAAATTTATCAACTTGGACCAAAATATCCTCTATTTTACCTTTAGGATACGCAATGGACCTATCGGCCAATTGTAAAGTCACGGTCGTTGGACGGAGTTCACCTATTCCTAGCTTGTTAAAAACTGACAATGATATAAGATTAATGCTTGCCCCTAAATCACATAAGGCATGGCCTACTTCTTTTCCTCCTATCGAACATGGGATGGTAAAACTTCCCAGGTCTTTTAACTTCGGAGGAATTTTACAAGTAAGGAGCGCACTACATTCTTTGGTCAAAGCAACCGTTTCAAATTCATTCAACCTTCTCTTTTTATGTAAAATGTCTTTTAAAAATTTAACATAACTTGGCATTTGCTCGAGAGCTGCTACCAATGGTATGTTAATGTGGAGTTGTTTAAAGATGTCCAAAAACTTCTTAAACTGCTCGTCCACATTTTTACTTTTCATTCTTTCTGGAAAAGGTAAGTTCTGCAAATCTGGAGCTGGTTGAACATATCTGGTTGGTTGGACAGTGGGCACAATCTTCCCACTGTCGGGTTTTTCAGCAGAGAGCTGCACATTACTGGAAGTTGAAACAGGGACTGTTCTGGACAGAAACAGATTTTTGAGTTTCTTCCGTGGAAGGACTCAAAATTGGAAAATTTGACATATCAAAAGCATGTGAAACCTTGTTTTGATGTGTCGGTTCTTCGACGGTTTCACATATATCATCATTGACTTTTGAACTCTCCTCACTCAACACGGTCACGGCTTTGATATGTTCTTTACCCTTAGGGGTTTCCGTGTCACTAGGCAAAGTTTCTAAAGGTCTACCTTTGAGATCGACGGCAAATTGGCCGAGTTGGGTTTCGAAACTCCTTAACGTTGCATTGGTTTGGTTTATAAAACCTTTAAGAATTTGACATTATGGATTGAACTTGATTATTCTCTCCATTCAAACGTAAATTATTTTTAACCAAATTAGTTAAAGCTACAATTTGAGCATTTAAAGCAGAGTTGGCATCAATTTCATGGATACCTGAAGCAGACTTAGAAACAACAGCACGAGGATTTGACCATTCCGTATTATTATTAGAAATTCGTTCCACAATGTCATGTCCTTCATTGTAAGTCTTAGCTGTGAATGCTCCACCGGCCGTTGCGTCAAGAATAGTTTTAGCAGAACTGGAGAGGCCGTTATAAAATGTCTCTAATTGAATGCAATGAGGGATTCCGTGATGAGGACATTTCCGTAGAAGGTCCTTAAATCTCTCCCATGCATCCGAAACCGCTTTATCTTCTTCTTGTCGAAACGTCATAATTTCATTTCTAATTTTTACATTCCTCGTCGGAGGAAAGTATTTTTTCAGAAATTTTTCCGCCAAATCATTCCAAGTTAGGATCGAGTTTGGTGGTTGAGAATTTAGCCATGATCTAGCTCTATCCTTCAATGTGTAAAGGAAAAGCGTTAAGCATAAGGCTTCTTGTGTAACTCCGGGWATTTTAAAATGATCCGTCATTTCGATAAAAGATTTTAAATGAGAGTGCGGATCTTCCGACGATAATCCCCTAAACTGACCCATTGCGGAAATCATTTGGAACATTACTGGTTTTGGTTCAAAAGCTGTGGCTGTCATTTCGGGCCTACCAATTCCCGCAGCCAACTGACCGAATTCGGGAGTTGCGTAGTCCCGTATGCCTCTATTTTTTTCATCGACAATATTAACCGTGGCCTCCCGTGGAGGTGGATTATCCCCCATGGTATGGTTACAATTATTTCTACCACTTCTACGTCTTCTAATGGTTCTTTCTAATTCAAGATCAAGAGGTAAAAGTTCACCGTATTGTAGCCTTGGCATACAACATGGGAAGTACGAGTGAAACAAAAGAACAAGGCTCAAATGAAAAATCAATATCTCAAGATAAAAATTGCGTTCCCTTCCCCGACTGCGGCGCCAAAAACTTGGCAGGAAGGGATCGTTCGTGTTCACCTAGTGGACATAATGTCCCCACAGTGGCGGTGCAAGTGCACACGACACTATGATCGCTTGCAAGTAATAAAGTGGTACAAAGTACCGAGATCGTTCCCACAGAGAAGATACTGAGATTTAGAGACTTTTCATGAACTTTTTGCACGAGTTTCGATGTAAAATAAAGTTGGATTTTTGTTTATAAAAAGACCGAAATAAGAACGACTAGCTTAATAACGAAATAAACTTCTAATATTAAAAGATGGGCATGGGTGCAAGTGTTGCTTAAGATAAAATTAACAATAAAATGGTTAGACTTTTACGAGTTGTTTATAAAAGCTCCAATCTCTCGAAAGTGAACTTTTATAACCGGGCCTCATAAAATTCCATAAGGTTTTTACGTTTACCACTTTAAAACTTGCCGATCTAGCTAAAAAGTAAAAGGAATGTGATTCTTACCCAAATCTCTTTGTGATAAAAAATACATATTGTTTAACCCCTAGCTAGATGCATACAAAATTCACGTCTCCACGTAATTATTCAAAGACCTTCTCGAGTTCATTGTGCATCACTTAAGCCGTATTTCGGATCCGCCCATCTCTGGGTCTAAGATCTAATATTAACACTTCAAAGTGATCATCTTATCCGCATTTTAAGCACCGTCTTAAGTGACCAAGTTACAAAGTGATAAAAGATAAAAACACTCAAATATTATATAAACATCCTAAGTTAAACTTACACCCACACCCATACGAGTAATTTAGCTAGACATAATAAAAATAAGTAAAGACATAAAATAATACTGAAATATAAATTGCATTAATGTAAAACTAAATTACAAGTACAATGAAATAAAATACTAGACTAAAAATTAAAGACATAAATTAAAGGCATAATTTAAAGATATAAATTAAAGACATAAAATAAAAATCATAATAATAATAAAAGAAAGAGAGAAGAGAGACACACTAGAGAGTATTGTGTCTTAGATGGTGTTGGGCACACCTCAAAATGGCTCCCCAAGGCCTCTTTATATAGGGGAGAGGAAGGGAGGATAGTACACCCAATTATTACCTTAAGGCTAATTAGTACAAACCTAAAAAAATACAAAAGAAAATAAAATAGAAGAAGGAAGACAACTCATATACAACTATAGAAAATATCTGGAGGAATCTTCAAGCTGCACGTTTCCCAAGAAGCTGTAACAAGGCTGGTAGACTTCCCACAGTGGTGCCACAGTTGGCAGTGCTGTTAGAAAAATACAGGTTTTTGGAATAATACCTCTTCCTTTGTGTTTCATCATCTTTTTAAATTTTTTTGGAATAAAAGAATAAAAACAAGAAAATTGGGTATTTAATAATAGCAAAAAGGAAGGAAATAAATAGGAAATAACTCTTAAAAATAAGAGTTATCATCAAGCCAGAGGTAAAATTAGTCAATCTGAGACTTTTCCTGATCATGGAAAATCTCAATCTGGAAATAATAATCAAGAGCAAATGCCCCAGCCAGAGTATGTAACTAGAAACATGTTGGCAGAGGAGATGGGAAAGTTAAGGAAAACATTGACGTCCATTATAGGGATACTTGCTTGAGTTGAAATGGAAAGAGTAGAAATAAATATTTCTGTTCCAGTTGCTCATAGCAAAGAAGGAGATATTAAAATGTTTCTGACATGTAAATTGCCTACATTCTCTGGAGAAAGAGATCCAGTTAAAGCCATGTGCTGGATTAAAGAGATTGAGTTTGTGTTCAACACTATTAAGTGTCCGAAGACAGATAAAGTTCAGTTTGCTATTTCTGTATTGAAATCTAATGCATTATTCTGGTGGGAAGTCGAGTCTTTGGCTAGAACAAATGTTTTACAAACGTTATCTTGGGCTGAATTTGTGAACAAATTTAAAGATCAGTTTTGTCCCAAGACAGCCGTAAAACAGATGGAGGAGGATTTCCTGAAATTAGGGCAAGGTTCTGAAACTGTTCGGGAATACACCGAGAAGTTCATCGAATACTCCCGATTTTCTGAGCATTACATTTCATCAGAATCAAGAAAAGTGGAAATATATATTTAGGGTTTAAAGACTTCAATTCGAGAAATTGTGATTGCTATGAATCCTACCACTTTTTCATTGACCTCGTGGATGCAACAGAGGTCACTGAAAGAAATAAGAACATGCAAGAAGAAGGAAAAATTGTTGACAAGAGAAAATAGGAAGGACCTTCATCTGATTATCGAGGGTCAAAGTCAGTAAGATATGATAATAGATCTGTGCAGAAAGTTAATGAAAAAGCATGTGGCCGATGTCGATAGATTCATCAGGGTGATTGTAAGACGGACCTGAGAAGATGCTACAAATGTGGTGAGGCGGGTTATTTATCAAGAAGCTGTCCGGTTACTAGGAGATGCTTTAATTACATCTCACCGGATCATATTCGACTGAACTGCCCATTGTTAAAGACTCCGTAGTTGACTATAGGAAGTAATGCATCAAGTGCCCGTGGAAGACCCATTCTATCTAGAGGAGGGCAAGGAGGGGCGCAGGGTCGGTCATTTCTAACGACAAAGAATGAGGACAAGGTTACACCTAACGTGGTAACATGTATATTTCTTCTAAATTTCGTACATGCTAAGGTGTTATTTGATTCAGGTACACAATTTTCGTTCGTGTCACCTTCATTTGCTGAATCTGAATGTATGATTTCGGTGCCACTTGACAATATATTAGTAGTTGACACTAATAGTCAATAACCTGTTGCTTATGTGTTTAATAACTGCATAATTGAAATTGAGGGGTGTGGGCTGCCGATTCAACTGTTTCCAATATCGATGAAGAAATTCGACGTTGTAGTGGGAATGGATTGGTTAGCAGAGAATCAAGCTAGTATTCTGTGCAGCAAGAAAATGATCAGTATTGATCTACCGCAAAAAGGACAAATTGTTATTTATGGTGATCGACAGTATCACCATACTAACTTGTTATTGGTTCTAAAAGCCCGAAAATGTGTTCAGAAGGGATGTCAGAGTTATCAGGCTTATGTGGTAGATTCAAGGAAGGAAAAGAGTAAACAAGAGTTGATTCCAGTTGTATGTGATTATCCGGAATTCTTCCTAGAAGATTTGACTGGTCTACCGCCAGATAGATCTATTGAATTCAAGATAGATCTAGTACCTAGTGTAGCACCAGTGGCAAGAGCACCGTACCGGCTAACGCCGTCCGAGCTGAAAGACTTGGTTACCTAGTTAAAGGATCTTCTTGACAAGGGTTTCACAGATCTAGTACCTCACCCTGGGGTGATCCGGTTCTGTTTGTCAAGAAGAAAGATGGATCAATGCGGATGTGCATTGATTATCGTGAATTGAAAAAGTTGACGATTAAGAATAAGTATCATTTACCAAGAATCGATGATCTATTTGATCAGCTGGTGGGAGCCAGTTACTTTTCAAATATCAATTTGCGGTCAGGATACTATTAGTTAAAAGTCAGAGAAGAAGATGTTGCCAAGACTGCTTTCCGAACTCGGCATGGACATCATGAGTTTTTAGTTATGCCTTTTGGCCTAACCAATGCTCCTGCATCTTTCATGGATTCATGAACCGAGTATGTAGTGAATATCTCGATAAATTCGTTATTATGTTTAGCGATGATATTCTTATATACTCAAATTTTGAAGAACATGCTGAGCATCTTCATTTGATTCTTGAGCTTTTAAAGAAAGAAAAGTTGTATGCTAAATTGTCCAAATGTGAATTCTGGTTAAGATAAGTTCAATTTCTGGGTCACGTTATATCTGAAGCAGGAGTGAAGATTGATCCTGCTAAGATTGAAGTAGTAGAGAAATAGGAGGCACCGAGAACTCCTTCGGAGGTCCATAGTTTCCTGGGGTAGGATATTATCAGAAATTTATTCAGGATTTCTCCAAGATTGCAGTGCCATTGATGAAGTTAACACGGAAAAACATTAAGTTTCAGTGGGAAAAAGATCAAGAGAAGGCTTTTCAGTTATTAAAAGACAGCGCTCCAGTTCTGTCTTTGCCAGAAGGATCGGAAGATTTTATGGTCTACAGTGATGCTTCGAAGCTGGGTTTGGGTTGTGTTCTAATGCAGAGGGGGGAAAGTAATTACGTATGCATCCAGATAGTTGAAGAATCATGAGAAACAGTATCCAACACATGACATGGAGCTTGCAGTCGTAGTTTTTGCTCTGAAGATTTGGAGGCATTACTTGTTGGGGACTATGTGTCAGATCTTCACAAATCATTAAAGTCTCCAACATTTATTTAATTAAAAGGAGTTAAACATGCATCAACGATGATGGATTGAACTGATAAATGATTATGATTGCGAAATCCTTTACCATCCGGGGAAAGCTAATGTGGTAGCAAATGCTTTGAGCAGAAAAGAGAAGAGTGGTACTATCATAACTGTGGCTATGATAATGAATCTTTTGCCAGATCTTCATGATGAAATTGCAAAATGTCAGGAGGAGGCTATTAAAGAAGGTAACTTCAAGTCTGAATGATTGGGTAAACTGATTTCCACTACGGAAAATAATAATAAGGAACTTTTGTGTTTTCAAAGTCGAATTTGGGTTCCGTGATATGGGAATACCGGGGAAATTATTTTAAACGAAAGTCATAAATCCCGATATTCTATTCATACTGGCACTAATAAAATGTATAAAGATTTAAAACCATTTTATTGGTGGCCTGGACTGAAGAAAGACATAGTAAAGTATGTAGAGTGATGTTGACATGTTTGCAAGTAAAAGTTGAACATCAAAGACCATACGAGAATCTACAGTCATTAGAAACTCCTATGTGGAAGTGGGATCATATCACGATGGATTTCATAATGAAATTACCTCGAACTACAAAAGGATATGATG
Source organism: Cynara cardunculus var. scolymus (assembly GCF_001531365.2). Taxonomy (NCBI): domain Eukaryota; kingdom Viridiplantae; phylum Streptophyta; class Magnoliopsida; order Asterales; family Asteraceae; genus Cynara; species Cynara cardunculus. The sequence continues at coordinate 7,228 of NW_020203323.1, read as the reverse complement.
CCATATGGGTAATTGTGCATCGTCTGTCAAAATCTACGCACTTCCTTCCTATAAAAGAGAATTATCCATTAAAAAATATTGGCAGTGATTTATATTAAAGAGATTATGACCAGACATGGGATTCCTTTGTCCATCATTTCAGACAAAGATAGTCGATTTACCTCAAAATTCTGGGAAAGTTTTCAGAAAGCTTTAGGTTCTCAGATTCGGTTGAGTACGGCTTGTCATCCACAAACTGATGGACAGAGTGAAAGAACAATTCAGACTCTTGAAGACATGTTGAGGGCATGTGTTATAGATTTCGGGGGGATCGTGGGAAGATCATCTACCGTTAATTGAACTTGCCTACAATAATAGTTACCACTCCAGCATCCAGGCGGCACCATATGAAATTATATATGGTCGTAAGTGTAAAACACCGTTGTGTTGGAATGAAGTGGGTGAAAGAAAATTAACAGGGCCAGAAATTGTTCAAGTCACTTTTGAGAAAATTGAGCAAATCAGAGAAAAGATTAAACCAGCTCAAGACCGTCAGAAGAACTATCCTGATAGACGCCATAAGCCGATTGAATTCTTTGTGGAAGATTATATGATGCTGAAAGTCTCGCCAAGGAAAAGGGTAGTCAGATTCGGTAAAAGAGGTAAGCTCAGTCCAAGGTATACCGGGCCATTCAGAATTTGTAAGCGAATCGGAATGGTTGCATATCAGCTAGAGTTACTAGAGGAGCTTAGTTTGATTGATAACACTTTCCACGTGTCTAATCTACGGATGTGTTTGGCATATCCGAGTCTGGCAGTGCATCTACCAGAAGTCAGGCTAGACAATAAGTTGAAATTTGTAGAAACCCTAGAAGCAATAACTGATCGGAAAACTAAAGTTCTGCGGAATAAAGAAATAAGTTTGGTAAAAGTTCAGTGGCATTATCATGAGGGATCTGAGGCAACCTGGGAATTGGAATTGGAAATGAGAACTGAGTATCCGTGGCTTTTTGATCAAAGGAATTCCAGGACGAAATTCTCTTTTTGATCATGTGAGTATATGTATTCTCATGCATAGAAATGTATGCATAATATTGGGTATATGCATATGTTATGAATATATGCATGAGATGTGTGGGTATGAAGCATGAAATATGATATGCATATGTTTTGAATGCATGCATGAGTTTATGAAAGTATGCATGGAATATGGTGGTGCATGTGCATGCCCTTTGTGTCGCCTTTCTAAATTTGGAAAAAGTATAAATAAAAGGGATGGGTGAAAGGAAAAGTTTTCTTGCCTCTTTTGAATTCTGAGAAGTATATTGTGCGGATTACTTGCATTAGTTTGGAACTAAAGTTGGAATCCTTCTTGCTTTTAAAGTTTGCATAAGGTGAGTGGTTTTAAACATCTTAATGCATATGAATTTCATCTTCTACATATTTAATTCTATTTTGTTCTTGAAAAACATTTAATAACCAGATTAACTTCATTACCAGTCACCATGTTAACTGGATTGCGATAAAGTCCGGTCATGGTAATGACCGCATTAGGGCAAGTCCGGCCATAGGGATGACCGGATTAACAAGTGATGAATTTGTACCCGGCTATAATATTGACCGGGTTGGAGCTTGTCCGGCATAATATTGACCGGACAAGAGTGAGTCCGGCCAAAAGTTTAACCGGATTAGAGTTATGATTTGTTTATCTTATTAAAGTGTTGACCGAATTCAAATATATTGAAAGTATTTTTGGACAGTGTTGTCCGGATGAGGAGTCTGGCCAAAGTTTGTCCGGATTTAGATTGACCGGATATAAAGTCCGGCTGGTTTTAACATGGGATTGTCAAATAAGTTTATTGAAACATAAATTGTTTATTTGTGTTGGATATATTGAGGATATATATATATATATATATATATAGAATTATTGAAACATAAATTGTTTATTTGTGTTGGATATATTGAGGATATATATATATATATATATATATATATTGTTTCTTTCTAAAAGGATAAAGTAGAATTTTACAGCGATTGTTTTGAAACTATCACTGGTTTAAACTATAGATAATGTTCCATCAGGACATTTGTGACTTCGGTCTGTTCTTGTTGGAAATAACCTATAGATTTTGATGAGGAAATAATGGTGACATATCAAGGAGATGTGTACTTTTGGATATAAAGGTGACATTTGTGTATGTGTTTATTGATGCAACATTTACTAATATGTCCATTAAGATTACAATGGCTCTGAATCAATATTTCTTTGTGATTTGAAGATTCAGGAACATGGTTCTTAATGGAAATGGTAGTAATGATGTTATTTGAGAAGAGAGGTAATTGGCTTGTGGCCCGAGGTTTTAAATAACCATGTTACTAATAAAAGTGTTTAGAGATGAGTTATGTGGAACCTGAAAGGTTCTAGCCTGCTTTTGCTAAATAAGATATTTATAAAGTCAGAGATTGGCTTTGAAAATTAGAGGGACATTGATCGATGTGAACTATGTGGTTATGTATCTGTTTACATGAAAAGTTGATTTTAAATAAAGTTTTGGTGATCTTCACTTTGCAATTAAATGGAAAAAGGGATCTCACTAGACCTTCCGGCCTAACCCTCATTTTGTTTTTCTAATATGTATTGCAGGAACTGCTAGGTTACATGTGTGCATAACTGATATGTGTTGAGAGTTTAATACATAAAGCGCTCTTTTTACGTCTTTTTAGTTATAATAATTTCTTTTCATTCCCACTTTGAGTCCTTTTCATTTATTTCTTTAYACTTTTGTTATTATGAAGCTAAATATTGTGGTTGACTTGTTGGTATGTGTGAATGAAGCTAATTGAGAGTTTTTGTGAAAACAGCAAATGCTACAACATTGGTGCAGCGTCGACCTGATTCATGCGCAACTTTTTGGAGGGCTTAATGGATAAGACGTTGACTTTTTGAAGGTGGAGGACAGCTGTAAAAGCTGGATTTTTAGTGGAAAAATATGTTGTTAGACTTTGGTTAAGACTATGTACTTTTTAGTTACACTTTTGTTGGTTTGTAACTTGCTTTTAGAAACCTTAGCCTACAAGTTTATTTATTTTGTCTTCTAGTGCCCCTTTTTGAGTATAAATAGAGGGCTTGGGTGCCTTCTAAACCATCCCTCCATTCCTCCATCCCATTAATCCTTAATTCCATTTTTTTCTTTCATTTACTAGCTTTTGTAAACCCTCTCCAAGGGTGTTCTTAATTAAGTGCTTCAAGTTCATCTTTTTCTTTATTTACATTCTTGTCTTTTATTTTCCGTCATTTATTTTCTCGTCTTTTATTTTTCCGCTATTTACATTCTCGTCATTTACATTCCCATCATTTATTTTATCGTCATTTACATTCCCATCATTTACATTTCCGTCATTTATTTTCTCGTTATTTACTTTACGCAATTTACGTTTATGTCTTTATTTTCCGTCATTTATTTTTTACTTTCCGTTATGAGTAGCTAAGCTTTTATAACTTGGGTGTGAGACGGAAAGGTGAGATTTTCAAACCGAATGAAATGTTTTAAAAAACGACGTTCCATTGTTTCATTTGAGTTTTTATAAAACCAAGCACACTTCTTGACGGGTTGATCACTTGAAAGTGTTAAAGTGCGATGGACTTAGAGATAAGCTATCAATAAGCACGTCAACTTGGATGACATAAGAGGTAGACTTGAGAAAGTTGCCGACAAGGAGACTTGTCATTTATGTTTTTCAAAACTTAACTCCCGACGGGTTGGTCGCTCTTCAAAAGTGTCAAAGTGTGATAGATTTAGAGATGAACTATCAAGAACACGCCAACTCGAATGATATGGGAATCGACTCGAGAGAGTGATTTTTAACAAAGAGATTTGTTTATCCATATATTTTGAAAACACCATCGTGTCACTATCCCCGGTGCGGACACCACATAGAGATATGGGTGGAAAGCTATAAGATAGTGCAATGKTGAAGTCCGAGAGGAATGCCTTCAAAATAGATGGTGGAACTTAGTTTCGAAACACTGCTTGCTGTAGCATTCATATAGCATTGGCTGCTGGAATTTGTGTTTGGGTCTCACCTTAAGTCTTACACCCTTGCTTCTTTTATATATTCTGTATTCTGTTTTGGATCACCTTAAAATCAAAGAAAAGTCTTCAAAATCGCCATCTGAAATCATCTCTTTCATTGGACTCTAATCTAACTTTGGCTACAATCCCTGTGCACGATAATCCGGTACTTGTACCACTTTATTACTTGGAAAGACGACGTTGGGCTGTATTGTATACTTGTTTTTTGCCCCAATTTCATTAAGTCTAGAGGTGTGAAATATAACCGACCAAGTTTTTGGCACCGTTGCCGGGGATTGCTTCGCTAAAGTTTTATTTTGAGTAAATTAAAAGATTTGATTTTTTTAGTACCATCGGAATCGTTTTTAGAAGTGGTGTATGCCACGGTTACATCACGGGGAATTTTTCGAATTTGATCCCGATATTGAGAGAACGTTTCACCATAGGAGTAGGGCTCAAAGAGCATTTTTTGCTCTACTCCCTCCAAATATGGCGTTACCTACCCCAATTATTCCAGAAATACAACATTTGGAAAACCAACCGCCGGGTTTTGAACCAATTCCACCATTCCCAAACTTTCAACAAGGATATCCACATAATGGTAATGATAATAATTTGGACATAGAATCAAAACCTAATGAGCACCAAAGAACACAAACTCCGAACATTATTAATTTGGCAAATTCCAAAAATGGGAGGATCATGGATTATGCTATTATGGAATTTGAGCAATTAAATTCCGGGATAGTTAGACCACATATGACCACTCTCCATTTCGAACTAAAACAGATAATGTTTCACATGTTGCAAACAAATGGCCAATTTGCCGGATTACCTTCGGAGGACCCACATTCGCACCTAAAATCTTTTATGGAAATCACTGATGCCTTTTTGATCCCGGGAGTGTTAAATGACGCTCTAAGAATCACTTTGTTTCCATTTTCCTTGAAGGATTGGGCAAAAGCATGGTTTAACTCGTTAACTCCGGGTTCTGTGCCGTCATGGAGTAATATGGCGGAAATTTTTTTGCGAAAATATTTCCCACCAACAAGGAACGCTAAGTCCAGAAATGAGATCTGTCTTTTTAAACAAATGGACGATGAGGCTGTTCCTGACGCGTGGGAAAGGTTCAAAGAGCTGTTAAGGAAATGTCCGCACCATGGCATTCCGTATTGTATTCAACTCGAGACGTTTTACAATGGGTTAAATCCCATGGCAAAACAAATGCACGATGCGACTGCGGGCGGAGCCTTTACAGCTATGACCTATAATGAAGGATATGAAATCCTAGAAAAGATTTCGGCAAACAATGGACATTGGGCCGACCCACGCGCTCAGTCACAGAAAAAGACTGCGGGGATACATGATGTAGATGCATATACTGCATTAACAGCTCAGCTTACCTCCATGACCAACATGTTGAAAAATTTAACTTCTGGTCAGGGAGGACAGCAAGCTGCTAATACACCAGTCCAAACAGTCCTATCTGTGCAATGTATGTGCTGTGGCGGGGAACACTCGTATGAACACTGTCCTCACAATGCTGAATTAGTAAACTATGTTCATAACCAAGTTAATCCCTATTCCAATACCTATATGCCAGCTGGAAACAGCATCCGAACTTTTCTTGGAACAGTCCCAGTTTAAACCCACCAGTCCATAAACAACAAGGAACTTCTAATTTCCAACCGCAACATCATGGAAACAGTTCTAACTCTCAGAATCACCAACAAAGTTTTCAGAATTCACAACCACCTTTTCAGAATAAACCTCCTCCACAGTCAGAATCATCTTCTCTGGAAGCAATGATTAAAGGACTCTTTGCACATGCACAAGCACAAAACCAAGCTTTAATAAATCAACAAAGTGCGACGATCAGGAATTTAGAGACTCAAGTCAGTCAACTCGTGCTCAACTAGAACAATCGAACCCTTGGTACCTTGCCCAGTAATACAGAGGTCCCTAGAGACCTAGGTAAGGAACATGTGAAAGTAGTGACCCTTAGGAGTGGGAAGGAGTTGAAAGAAAAAGTGCACAAAGATAGTGTACCAATTTTGACAAAAGCTGATGCTACAGCATTGGTTCCTGCCAAAGAAAGACCGGTCCTACCATTAGAGAAACATGCATTAGAGACCACCACTTCTGTCCCCCTAGATCAGACTTTCCATTACTCTTTCCTGAGGATGCTCTAAAAAAGTCAAAAGAGACTGAGGTTTTAGAGACCCCTAAGCTTGATGCTAACATCTCATCTGAACCTCCAAAGGGCACCACAAAGACCCAAGGCATTCAAGACCCATCTTGCTCAACTCATCCAAGTAAGAATGTGATAAAGCCAGTCCCTCCTTATGTTCCCTACCCCCAAAGGTTGAGGAATCAAAAGGAGGAACTGCACTTTAATAAATTCTTGGATGTGTTTAAAGAATTGCACATCAACATCCCGCTTGTTGAGGCAATTGAGAAAATGTCTAGTTATGCCAAGTTTCTGAACGACATCCTAAGCAAGAAGAAGAAGTTGACTAAATATGAGACAGTAGCCCTAACCGAAGGATGTAGTGCGCTTTTAACCAATAGAATACCCCTAAGCTAAAAGATCCATGGAGTTTTACCATTCCTTGTTCAATAGGAGGGAAGGAGATAGGGAAAGCCCTATATGACTTAGGAGCTAGTATCAACCTTATGCACTTGTCTGTTTTCAACACCCTAGGCATAGAAGAAGCTAGACCGACCACAGTCACACTCCAATTGGCCAACAAGTCCATAGCATATCCTAAGGGGAAAATTGAAGATGTTTTGGTACAAGTAGACAAGTTCATATTTCCGGCGGACTTTATCATTCTAGATTTTGAGGCGGATAAGGACATTCCTATTATTTTAGGAAGACCATTTCTAGCTACCGAAAAAACTTTGATAGACGTCCAAAAAGGAGAGTTGACCATGAGACTCCAAGACTAGAAAGTCACCTTTAATGTCTTCAACTCTCTAAAGTACCCTGATTACTTGGAAGAGTGTTTAAGAATATCTGAGATAGAGGAGATGTGTTTGGAAGAGGGAATTCAGAAAAACCTTAAGTTGGAAGGAGAATATGATGAGGAAATAGAAGAAGAAAGTGTTGAGGAAATAGAGGAGTTAGGAACTGATGTTGTCCCAGTGGATGCTGCAGCATTTGAGCTGCT
>NW_020203322.1:20131-22422 GCF_001531365.2 Cynara cardunculus var. scolymus | reverse complement strand
GATTATGTAAGTTGAACACGAATCACTTTATCAACTACGTGATTTTTCTTGGTTCTTTGTTTTTTGTAACAACATAAGTCACATTTTGTTCAACTTTTATCAGTTTGATATCACATTGTGTTAGGGTTCTTATCCATCATTATGCTCTTCAACCTTCTRTATTCAAGGTTCTCTACTTCTATTAATTCAACCCTGTTCTTTGTACTTTACTTTTAGTTTTAGTTGTATTGATTCAACCCTTGTTCTTTGTTATGATTTGTTGAATCTCATGATGTGTTAGTTTTCTAAGTATATCAATTTTGTATCAAATCCTTGTATTGATTTGTTGAATCCCATAATATTTTTATCAGTTTTTGTATCTTGTTGTTATTTATATCAATTTCTAACAGTTTAAAACTTCAGGTCAGGTTTGGTCTTCTTCATTCTCCACAGACCTAAATCAAAAACTCGTCCTAGAACCCCAAGAACTCTCATYACAAAGAGGATTGAGGTAATTTTTGTTTTTTTATTTATGATTGTGTGTGTTTTGTTAATTTTTTTTAATACTTCCGCAAGTTCTTGAATAATTAATGTTTTAGTCTTCAGCAAAACGCTTTGGATTCAGGTCAATTTCTCCATATCCAACTCTATCGAATTGTATAAGGTAAATCTTGTATAATTCATTAATTTCTAAAATTTACAAATACCATCAATAGTTTTATCAGTAAAATCATATTGGAATGAAAAAAAGGCACACAGATTCATATACAAAAAGATACAAAAGATAAGGGGTTTATGTATCAGTACTTGTGCAGCCATAAAGTTCATCTTTTCATTGTTGGATGATGGTAAATCACAGTCTGAAGGTGCTGGTCTTGTTGGTTGATCAACTTTTATCAGACAACTCATTCCCAGGCAACCCATCATTGAGTACTCAATTCCATTTTGAATTCCTTTATTTAGTAGAGTTTGAATTATTTTATTGGTTGTACCTAATCGTTGAGTACTCAATTCCATTTTTCTGAACAGGTGTATGTTGAAGAACACATATGATGGCACAATTAACAAATCGAAAGAACGGTGTGAAGTTTGGTTTGTTTAAGGTAGAACTTGTGTAAGAGAAGGTATATTATCCCTTAGGTTATAACGTATGAGTAGTGTGATGGGTTTTTTTTTAATCCAAAATAATGGATTCCATTTATATAGTTCTAAGAATAATGGAGGTGTTGCGATGTTGGAACTACATTTATATGATATTCATTACTTTCGCTTAAATTATTTCCTTGCTAAAACTCGCCTCAAACAAGAGAATGCCAAGGCTATAGACATTTGCCGATAATAGATCCCACCCGTTGAACTCCTCTAGACAAGCATACTAATTCTTTTCCAGTTCAACAACTACAGAATACGACTCTGGCCCTGGCTTATGTTTTCTATTATTTTGAGCACCATGTCCACGATTAAAATGCAGGCCATGCAATCCTTGACTTATGGAATTAAGCTTATCCAAAAATTTGTTGTTTGTGGCTTGATGTGTACTTGAATGTAGTTTTTCTCCTATTGGGTTCATGATGTCTCCAGCCTTTTGTTGCTTCACATCTAATTGACAGTTGATACTACTTCCCTGTTCAAACCCCCATTTCCAACCGTTATTTTGGTCTGTAATAGTTATTACTTTGTGTTCAGTTGAAGAATCAAAGTAAATGATCTCATTTGATGGCAACAAAACAAAACTTGAAAGCCATAAACCTTGCAAGGCATTTCCTTGAGAGTGTGCCATATCAACAGTCTGAACAACCTGCCTATATATCTGCAGCCTCTCAGCTTTATTCACCTCAACAGAACTGTTCTTTAGCCACTTCCTCAAGCTCATCTTTTGGGTATACGGTTCTGGAATTCTTTTGTTTGAAGTTTCTTGAGGAAAATCAACATTTTGTTCACTTAAATCTAACGATATATCAGTAGTCATTCTGCTGATGACATCCTTTTTGTCAGTATTCTGAGTCATTTCCACAGCATTGAACTCATTAGCGATGACTGATATGTATGCACGTGTGTCCAGACATGCTTCATTTTTTTACAATTTGAGAGTGTAATGTAAAACTGTGGTCAAAGAAATGACTCAGAATACTTCAAAATGTGGTCTTGAAAATTTTGATTGTAAGGCGTTTGTGTTATATCCTCAATGAGACTTTAGAGATACGGTAGAAGGAAATGGGATCTGGAAATGGGTTTTATTCGGCAGGGGAGTTTTACTTGGAAGCCAACAATTGCATAGATGATTGCATAATGGTAGCAAAATCTATCTTGAT
>NW_020203322.1:9749-16396 GCF_001531365.2 Cynara cardunculus var. scolymus | reverse complement strand
TTTGAAGCCTAATATAACCAGGATTGCTGAATCAAATATGATTTATGTATTAACAGTTCTCTTGAAGTTGGAGGATAGATATCATTCATTCTCAACTTGACAAGCGCAAAGTCAAGAATTTCATCAGACAAAACTCGGGGAAACTTAAAACAGCAACAACGTTTCTAGCAACAGTTGGCCATAATGCARTCTGRATGACTCTTCTTAACCAGATAACTCCTGACAGAATAGCTCCTTCTTGACTCGCTTATTCTCCCTTCAAAAGAATTCTCCATGCAAAACTAGATGATTTAAAAGGTTGTTCCTATAAAACCCTTGAGAATGCCATTGTGAGAGAAGACTTTGACCAGCTGGGATGACCATAATGCATGGGCTTGGAAGAGCCATAACACATGGTGGCGACACAGTTGACAGGTGGGGATATTATGTGCTTTGTTTGGAATGATGGTCACAAGTAATGATCCCCTTCAATTCTTGTTGTTGGTCTTATATTATTTATGTTGGCACATAAACGTGGTGTATTCAAATCAGGTTCAGAAACAACTATCTTGTATTTATCAAGGTGTCAATGACTACCTGTTAACTAAAAAATGGATCTTTAAAAGAATTGCTGATGAACARTCAAGAATCATATTGTTAGCTCTAACCTGCTAAATGATTGTGTTTGATATTTGAGTGGTTTGTAATTGCTTATAACAATCAAGAGTCATAATGTTAGCTTTAACCTACCTAATGGTTGTGTTTGATATTTGAATGGTTTCTAATTGCTGATGAAACAATCAAGAATGATAATGTTAGCGTAATGGCTGTGTTTTATACTTGAATGGTTTATGATGTGTTGTGAAATGTTTTCAGAATCTGTTTCCTGGTTTGTGGCTTGACTCTATTACTGCTGATTCTTACTGCCTCCATCTCGCTCTCAGCTCTCGATTTGAAGCTCCATCTCACTGAAGCTCTCGATCTCTCGAATGCCTCTCGGTCCAAGCATCTCTCGATCTGCCTCTCGATCTCTCAAGAAAGGTAATGGGTCTTCTTCTGCCTCTCGATCTCTCTGAGAACCCATATCTCTTCTTCGAGATTAAAGTGAAATGATGAAAAGGTGCTGTGATATTTGTACAGGAAGGGTTTCAGTACCATCATGCAGAAACATGATATGTGATGACGACGTGTTGGATTCGTAATGGATCGTGTATGCTACCTGCCGATGCTTCCCATTAAGTTGGAGTTGGGGGTTTTGTGATGAATGATAAAAATGAGGTATGCGTATGATGATGTTTAAAATGCAAAAGTGAATTTCTACAAGTTTAAGAAAAACATGTTGGGTGCAGGTTCTTGTGGTTCAAGAGAAACATTGTGTGCACYTGAGCTTGTTGGCCTTTGGAAGTTACCAACTGGGTTCATTCTTGCGGTATGCAATGCCTTTTCAGATGACAWAGCAAAACACACACAAATGAATTTTCAGTATTTATAGACTCATCTCTTTTTCCTTAACCAGTCGCAGGAGATTTTCATCGGAGCTGTATGCTTAGATCAATTTCAAGTCAGATCAATATTGATGATCTTGAAATTCAAGCATCCAAGGTAATATCTTGTCAACTGTTATTGTTCATGTTGTTTTCTTAATTAGCATGCAAACTTGAGTTTTGACTAGAAATCTATTTTATAATAAAACTATGTAAGAATCATAATTATATTTCTACTTTTCAAAATAACACATACATAAAAATATAAAATAAATAAAACGAATAATTGATTGGTAGTTAATATATAAGAATACGCATTTTGATGAATATACATAACCTTTTAAGTAGTCAATAACACATGATATTTAGATTTAATTTGTTCAAAATCAACACAAACCATTTCAGTTGGTTCATTCAATTAACTCCAACGGATACAACGTCAACATTAACACAAACAATTTCAGTTGGTTCATTCAATCAACTCCAAAAAAATATCCAAGTTGAGAATCTAAACAGACATATAATTCACTAATATCTAAAGACGCTATCCATTTCCACCTTTAAACTCTCTTCATACACCAGCTTGGTAGTCAAATATTTTTTTTAGTTCAAACACAAGCAAACATATTAGTATTGAGCAATTAATGTTGTATGAGAAAAATGAAAATTTTGATATACCTCAAGAAAGTTCTATCAATGCACTTCTACCTCCCATTCTTTCATAGACCCTCATCTTCCYCACTTCATTTATAACATCCTCCATTTCTTTTGTTAGGCGTTGAGCCAACCCTCTGAACAAGGTTGAACCTCCACCCAAAATGACATTCCTCAACATAGCGTCGACAATATCAAAATCTAGTGCAATACTAGGAGTTCGAATAAGAGTATGAATACCTTTATCCGAACTATGTCCGTGTAGCTAAAAAAATATGTATACTTCTCTAATGCAAGTTTTACTTGTACTTCATTCGGTACTAGGTATTTTTGTTGTTGGACAATTTTACTCTCCTCCGCAAAGTCTTGAGCCACATATTCAAGAATCTTAATGACGTCTTTCCTTCGATGAGCCATGGTCAACTCATGTTCTTGTTTGCCAAGAAGATTCATAAGATCATCCCTGATATCTTAATCACCTATTTCTTCGACTTGTGTATAGAAATGCCATTAGAAACCGAGAGAATTTGAGTCAAACTTTCCCCAATTTCCACAGCATTACTTGTTAGACGATTAACAGAGTACATGGATAGGACAAGTGGCCTAGCCACAAGTACAGAACGGAATTCAAACTTCTCCAACATTAATTTAACAATCTTTTCAGTCTGCCGTTGATGGCTATTAGCAGCCTCAGTAATGATCACATCATGTTCGGATGGATCAATTTCAAGCTCATTTAAAAAAGTGTGTTCCCATACGTTTTCCGTCTTCTCAAAGTTTGTGCTGATTCCACGTTTTATAGGCCTATCCAAGTTTAACATAGATTGATTGGCTAGTGCCCTTTCTCTAATATATAAGGTATATTAGGCCTGTTCATCGGTTGATATCCATTGGATATGAGGGGAACCGAACCGATCCAATCATCCATTAGAATCTACCAACCAATCTGATCTGGTTAACATTGGATAACCGATTCAATCTAATCCAATGGATGATAGGATCGGTTCGGTTCCATCCGATGGGATTGGATCCATCAAATGTGTTAATTCAATCCATGTCTCTAACAATGATACAAGTTAATTAATCACTTTTAATGTGTTAAAACCAACACAATGGAAGTTAAAAATTCAAAGCCTCACAAAAACAAATTCCGATTTAAGCAATTTGAAAATAAATTGATTGGATGATAGTTGGATGGTCATTGGATGTTGACCGGTTCGGTTATGGTCGGTTCTAGACTGCCATCCGAGAACTGACCTATCCAAATTGGATGTTGAAATATTCAATTCGATCCGATCCGATCCAATTACAATTGGATATCCAATTATGGTCGGTCGATTCTAATTAGATCAATTGGTTCCAATTGGATCGATTGATTTTCTGCACACCCCTACTCTACAGGCTGAGGGATACAATCTTCCCCAACATCGTAGGGAATCATAGATGTCGGTCTCTCTTATATATTCAGGCCAATATCAGGATGACACCTCATATTGGAGAGAGGGCACTAGCCAATTGATCTATGTTGAGCTTGGATAGGCCTATAAAACGTGGAATCATCACGAACTTTTAGAAGACGGAAAACGTGTGGGAACACACTTTTTTAAAGGAGCTTAAAATTGATCCATCCGAACATGATGTGATCATTACTGAGGCTGCTAATAGCMATCGACGRCAGACAKAAAAGATGATTGAAATAATGTTGGAGAAGTTTGAATTCCGTTCCGTACTTGTGGCTAGGCCACTTGTTCTATCCATGTACTCTGTTAATCGTCCAACAAGTGTTACTGTGGAAATTGGGGAAAATTTAACTCAAATTCTCCCGGGTTCCAATGACATTTCTATACACAAGTCGAAGAAACAGGTGGTTCAGATATCACAGATGATCTTATGAATCTTCTTGATAAACAAGCACATGAGTTGACAATGGCTCGTTGAAGGAAAGACGTCAATGAGATTCTTGAGTATGTGGCTCAAGACTTTGCAGAGGAGAGTAAAATTGTCCACCACTAGACATATCTAGTACTGGATGAAGTACAAGTAAAACTTGCATTAGAGAAGTATACCTGTTTTTTTAGCTACATGGAGACAGTTCGGATAAGGGTATTCATACTCTTATCTGAACTCATAGTATTGCGCTAGATTCTAATCTTGTCGACGCTATGGAGAGGAATGTCATTTTGGGTGGAGGTTCAACCTTGTTTAGAGAGTTGGCTCAACGCCTAACAAAAGAAATGGAGGATGTTATAAACGAAGTGGGGAAGTTGAGGGTCTATGAAGGAATGGGAGGTAGAAGTGTATTGATAGGACTTTCGTGAGGTATATCAAAATTTTCATTTATCTCATACAACATTAATTGCTCGATACTAATATGTTTGCTTGTGATTGATTAAAGAAATATTTGACTACCAAGCTGGTGTATGAAGAGAGTTTAAGGGTAGAAATGAAGTGGCGTCTTCGGATATATATATCTAGAAACTGAAATATATATCTAATCAAGATGTTCTCGATGATTACGCAAGGGTGGATCAATTTCATATATTCTCTGCCTAGATCCAGGAGGAGGGATAGGCTTTTGCTTGATAGCCTCACTCTCTCTTAATGTCATTTAAGGGAACCATAGTCAATGCCTCCAAAGCTGCAATATCTTCATCAACCAGTAGTGATGAAGTAACATAATCTTTTATTGTTAACAACTTCACTATAATGGCTTGTTTCTTCTACAGAACCCATTTTGGCCAAGTTATCAAGCTTTTCCATCTTGACACCATCTTCATTTTTTACTACCTAAAACAAAGAAAAGTGATCAATGCAGATTTTACAAGTTTCAAAGTTCAAACAACCTAATACGCAAGAAATATATTTGTTCTTTTGATGATATCATTTATCGCAAATACATTAAGTGGGAGACTGATTCAGGGAAAATGGATCATAGATTGTGTGAATTCATATTAATATACTTGGAAATCTTCTATATTTGCATCTGTAGCTTCCATTTGCTCAATTTAAGTCCTAATGTGGAAGGATAGCAATTCCATGGTTTTCAGCACAAGATCTGTTGGACCGATACTAAGGAACCGCCCACGTGATATTGTCCGCTTTGGGCTGCCCTTCCCGGCAACAACCCCTCACGGCTTTAAAACGCATCACTGGTAGGAGTAAGACTCCCCCTTCCTTATAAGGAAGACGAATCCCCCTAGCCTCACCGATGTGGGATGCTCCTGCATTGCTACAGGAGCGTTGGGTTTAAGAATCGTGGATTTGACCGGCTCGAGGGAATGATGAGGCGGAAGTCCTAACATTCCCCCCCGACATTGGTGCGGCCCTAGCTCTGATACCAATTGTTGGACCGATACTAAGGAACCGCCCACGTGATATTGTCCGCTTTGGGCTGCCCCTCCCGGCAACAACCCCTCACGGCTTTAAAACGCGTCACTGGTAGGAGTAAGACTCCCCCTTCCTTATAAGGAAGACGAATCCCCCTAGCCTCATCGATGTGGGATGCTCCTGCATTGCTAYAGGAGCGTTGGGTTTAAGAATCGCGGATTTGACCGGCTCGAGGGAACGATGAAGCGGAAGTCCCAACAAGAACTTTTTAGAAGTCCATTAACAGAATACAATATCAACATGGATGTAGATAGCACACAAGATATAGAAGCACAAAAGGCAAAGCTTTCATGGGCTCCCTTTTACAAATGTAATAATAAAACAATAGACCATTGATCTACTTTTGTTGTTTTTATCTAGACTAAGATGTATGCACAAACAAAAACAAAGAACCCGTAAAGAGAGGAATGTTAAGAGACAATATTCCACCAACTTGCATTTCTTTTATTTACTTTGCATTACCTCATGATATGTTTGTGGAGAATCAACTACCATTCTCTTCACCTGAAGACAACCAACATAGMATGATGATGTGACACGAATAAACAATTCATAAGTTCAATTATAATMAAATTCCACCTTATCATTAAAAAGGTCCTGGACAACACAGGGTGTCTGCCCCATTGTCCTTTGTAACATAACAGGTATGGCAGTTGGGTGTTTGCCATCCAAAGCATAAAAATCAAAGAATAAGATCAAAATGGTCCAGACTCTAGAATACCAATGAATAATTTCTGATAACAGTTGCACATGTATTCAAGGCTTATTTCAAGGTCTAAACATTTGTTGATAGAAGGCAATTAAAGAGGACAGTTGGTAAAAATTGAAACCCAATTAACATTAAAACGTTCTTAGCATTTGCAGTTTGCCAATAGATTGTTCTAGCAGCCAGAAAACCATTGTCTTCACTTTGTTGCTACATAGACCAATTTAACCGATTTGGGTGTCAAGAACCGTCCGGCCTAAAAATGATATTTGTCGATCTAACAAACTAAAGAGAAAACTAACTATATTTGTTTGCTATAGGAAACAAAACAAAGTGATGAAAAAGAAAAGATCTTAAGACAATCGAATCAAAAAAGATAGATTTAAAATTTAGTTAGCTATCTATTTAGTTAATTAAATAATAATTTTTATCTTTCT
>NW_020203322.1:6645-9509 GCF_001531365.2 Cynara cardunculus var. scolymus | reverse complement strand
GAAATAGATAAAAAAAATGGAAACCTCACCCTAAGGGGACGTTTGGTTCGTCGGAATCCGCCGGAATCTGATGGAGTTGAAATGGTCAATTCCGTTGACCAAATTCCATTCCAACGTTTGGTTACCCATTGAATGGAATTGAATTCCAAAGATTATCTCATTTGAGGATTTCACCATTCATTCCTAAAACTGATGGAATTGAAATCCATTCCGTCCAAAATTGTGTAAATAACAAAAATACCCTCATCTTCTTTCTCCTTTATGACTTCTCCAAATCAGCACGATTCTTGGTTGGAAACCTTATTGCCGACCATCATCATCCTCCCATGATCGGTTATACCAGAAATAAAAAACAAAAGAAAATCCTTGTTCTAAACCAAATATAAAACCTCCTTGCTGACCATCAACATCCCCCTACCCCGTTTAAACCCATGTGAGGTTTCGTCCCTATGGATTTAGAAGGCAGATTTGTAAATGGTTTGTCGTGCAGAGCTACAAATGGATGAAGAAAAGAAAAATAAAAAGTAAAAGTAAAAGGAGAAGGTTGTCACAGATGAAGATGTTGGCAAGGAAGAGAAAAAGAAGAAGAAGGATGCAGATGAGGAAGCTGGTGAAGTGTAGAATGGAGGAGAGAGGGTAAATTTTTTTGATCACCATATGTAATTACAAAAAATAAAAAAAATAAAAGAAAGAGTATTTTTGTCTTTTTCACCATTTCATTCCAATTCTATTGCAAACTTAAGAGAAAAATTCCATTCATTAGACATATTACATTTCATTCCTAACAACCAAACATTTGATCAAACTGATAACATTTCATTCTAGTTCATTACAGTTTTCAGTTCTTTTATCCATTCATAAATCATTCTTTTATTCATTCATAAATCTGATGTGGATCGATCGGGATGACGTTGGCCAACAAAATGAGAAAGAAGCAGATAGAAATGAGAGAGATGATTTTTGGAGCAATTTTCAATATATTTCCAAACATAAAGGTCCCTCCCTTTTAAAGAAAAACAAAGACACTTAACCTACTACTTCCTAAAATGGTGAAAATATGGAAACATGGGCATCCCCACTATCTCCTTTATTCTAGCACAATCCTAACTTTCGGTGGGAAATGGAAAACAAAAGAAACAATAAAAAAACCAATAAATAATTAACCCATGTGAACAGCAGACTACTTCTCGCTGGGTTCTCTACGCATGGATTGCATGGGCATGGACACATAACAAAATCATTCTCCAGATTTCAATTCCTTTATCCATTCATAAATCATTCTTTTATCTATCTATCTATCTATACTACTTTAATATTCATTTACACCAAAGTCTTAATTACAACATTTGATCCATGATGTACAACAAATTAAAGCTTGAAGTCTTGAAATTTCTTAATTACTAGTTTTTATGCATTGTGTAGAAGTTCTTGATTACATTAATTCTATTCACGGTAACTCTTCAAATAACTTTTATCAAGATTAAGTTGACAGCTAACTTTTTTGACGTTTATGTTTTGAACTTGTCTTCATACCCGTTCCACTCCACGCCACCTCCGAAAATGGTCTTTTCAGACTGTACCTTTCTTCTTCCCTATTTCATGTCTCACATCTTCTACGCTCTCTGTTCTGCCTTTTCCTTTTCTATGAATTCAAACCAATATGATAAATCTCCAACCCACCCCAAATTCAAAATTCAAATTCTCAAGATTGGTACAATCAAGCCATAACAAGCAGTGATTCATGCTTTATCTACTTCCATTGTCCCTTTCCTAAACATGGTTCTCCAAAACCATAGACACAAGATAGGCCAATATGATGTGTTTTCAATTCTCAACTCCGAAATAGTTCAATTTAACCTGGTTTTCAATTTGGAGGTGCAGAGGTTTCCCTTTTTTTTGTCAGTTATTTTGTTTTGCTTTCATCAGTAGGTGTCTAAACCTAAGATGGACTTCCTTGCACCTCCTTTCAAAGAGGAACTGATGCTAACCATCGCAGTTTCAAGGCAGAGGCTCGAGCTATGAACATTTGATGATAAAAGTTTGTTACGATWCTTACAGTTTCAAGCAAAAAGGTTTAGATTTAGTAGGTCAAAATAAGGTCTACATACTATTCATAGTCTTTGTCATCTGTTTCATAATGATGTGCATGATTGTCGACCATTTCAGTTYACTATGATATCTTATTTGGAATCAGGTTTATACAATTGGAGGATTTTTCATCTTGAAGTGGGTGTTGTGAAGATGGAAAGAGCGCAGGGAAAATAAGAAGTCATCCGATGAAGATTCATCACCAGCAGCCAACGAGTAGTCGATACAAAATGCAGTTAAGATTCAATTACCTTAAAATATGGCACATAAATGTACTATGTTTGAAACCTCTACTTCTATGGCTTTTGTTAGTTGGTGTTTGGTTTTTTTGCACAGTTTTTCTTATGATTTTTGGTTTTTGCTGTCAAAGAGGAAAATCAGTGCCAGGTTATGGATTATGTAAGTTGAACAAAAATCACTTTATCAACTACGTGATTTTTCTTGGTTCTTTGTTTTTTGTAACAACATAAGTCGCATTTTGTTCAACTTTTATCAGTTTGATATCACATTGTGTTAGGGTTCTTATCCATCTTTATGCTCTTCAACCTTCTGTATTCAAGGTTCTCTACTTCTATTAATTCAACCCTGTTCTTTGTACTTTACTTTTAGTTTTAGTTGTATTGATTCAACCCCTGTTCTTTGTTACGATTTGTTGAATCTCATGATGTGTTAGTTTTCTAAGTATATCAATTTTGTATCAAATCCTTGTATTGATTTGTTGAATCCCATAATATTTTTATCAGTTTTTGTATCTTGCTGTTATTTATATCAATTTC
>NW_020203322.1:4737-6125 GCF_001531365.2 Cynara cardunculus var. scolymus | reverse complement strand
TTAAGGTAGAACTTGTGTAAAAGAAGGTATATTATCCCTTAGGTTATAACGTATGAGTAGTGTGATGGGTTTTTTTTTAATCCAAAATAATGGATTCCATTTATATAGTTCTAAGAATAATGGAGGTGTTGCGATGTTGGAACTACATTTATATGATATTCATTACTTTCGCTTAAATTATTTCCTTGCTAAAACTCGCCTCAAACAAGTGAATGCCTAGGCTATAGACATTTGCCGATCATAGATCCCTCCCGTTGAGCTCCTCTGGACAAGCATACTAATTCTTTTCCAGTTCAACAACTACAGAATACGACTCTGGCCCTGGCTTATGTTTTCTATTATTTTGAGCACCATGTCTACGATTAAAATGCATGCCATGCAATCCTTGACTTATGGAATTAAGCTTATCCAAAAATTTGTTGTTTGTGGCTTGATGTGTACTTGAATGTAGTTTTTCTCCTATTGGGTTCATGATGTCTCCAACCTTTTGTTGCTTCACATCTAATTGACGGTTGATACTACTTCCCTGTTCAAACCCCCACTTCTGACCGTTAGTTTGGTCTGTAATAGTTATTACTTCGTGTTCAGTTGAAGAATCAAAGTAAATGATCTCATTTGAAGGCAACAAAACAAAACTTGAAAGCCGTAAACCTTGCAAGGCATTTCCTTGAGAGTGTGCCATATCAACAGTCTGAACAACCTGCCTATATATCTGCAGCCTCTCAGCTTTATTCACCTCAACAGAACTGTTCTTTAGCCACTTCCTCAAGCTCATCTTTTGGGTATACGGTTCTGGAATTCTTTTGTTTGAAGTTTCTTGAGGAAAATCAACATTTTGTTCACTTAAATCTAACGATATATCAGTAGTCATTCTGCTGATGACATCCTTTTTGTCAGTATTATGAGTCATTTCTACAGCATTGAACTCATTAGCGATGACTGATATGTATGCACCTGTCTTTAGACATGCTTCATTTTTTTTACAATTTTAGAAGGGTAATGTAAAAATGTGGTCATGGAAATGACTCAGAATACTTCAAAATGTGGTCTTGAAAATTTTGATTGTAAGGCGTTTGTGTTATATCCTCAATGAGACTTTAGAGATACGGTAGAAGGAAATGGGATCTGGAAATGGGTTTTATTCGGCAGGGGAGTTTTACTTGGAAGCCAACAATTGCATAGATGATTGCATAATGGTAGCAAAATYTATCTTGATTATCTCTTTTTGAATTTGCATGTATTAACTGGTTAATTCTGATTGGTTTTGATTATTGTTACATGAGATGCTATAAGAAGGAAGATAAATAATCGTGTTAGGCTTTTAGTGTTACTGTGAGGTTGATCCATTGTTGATATCCTAGAAGCTGCATTTTTTAACTACAAAATCT
>NW_020203322.1:0-1614 GCF_001531365.2 Cynara cardunculus var. scolymus | reverse complement strand
TTGTTTCTCTCCATGAATCTTCTTTGTACTTGGCTTCATTTCTACGTTTTCTTTATGAAATTTATTTGCTTTAAGTTTCCAAGCTGAATCAGTTGATACTCATTAGGATACATGGCATATTTGAGGGTTTTAATTCAAGGTCTTGCCTTTTTCTTCATGATTTAGTTGTTTCAATGGGCTATTTTTGTACTCATCGCTTTCCTTTTTGCTATATCTGTTACGATTGTCGGATCTGATTTTGAGTTCTATGGATCTGCCTTTTGAAATTTATACTATTTTGAATATGAATAAGTCAGATCTGTTCATGCATTTGGTCTTATTATGGTTGAATTTATCTCCTTAGATTACCTTGATAGTAGCTAGGAAATTTCTGATCTGTTTAAAGCGTATGTTATGTTTGATGTTTGTGGTACAGTTCTATAAAAAATGGCCGACACTGAGGATATTCAGCCCCTTGTTTGTGACAATGGAACTGGAATGGTGAAGGTAGTGTACTCTTTGTTTTTTTTTCTAGTTATCTTAGTGTTGATTGTATTATTTGTGTTGGTGGTCTTTGACTCAATGGCTACCAACCTATCCTCTTGAACTAGTGGTTTGTGGATTCAAACTCATCATTTAAATATGTATGCATAGACATAGGATCAGATTAGGGGGAAAACCACAAAAAAATGAAATACTTAGAAACACCATGGTAACCGTTTATCTGGATGGTATGCACATGTGCATACAAGTAATTTGTAAGCGATTTTTCCGGTATTCACTTGTGCATAGCGTGCACACGTGCATAAAAGCCAAGAAATAGGTTTAATTACTTGTATGCACATGTGCATACCATCCAGATGAATAGTTACCAGGGTGTTCCTCAGTTTTTCATTTTCTTGGGTATCCCTCTGAACCTCCCTCTCTCTCTTTATATATATATATATATATACACACACACACACACACACGTGCACACGTGTGTAGGGTCAAGTTCAAGTGAAAACCATAAAAATTTGAAATACTGAGGAATACCCTAATTGTCATTCATCTGTATGTTATGCTCATTACTTGTATGTACATGTGTATACCGTATGGATGAATGGTTATTAAGATGTTACTTAGTTTTTCTGTTTTTGGGGGGTTTTATCCTGAACCTCTATATATATATATATATATATATATTGCTTTTTGAATTAGATCAATTTGTTGCCTTTTGGTATAATTAAATCAGTTTTCTTTGTCATTAAGTTTATAGGCCAGGTTTGCCGGTGATGACGCACCACGGGCGGTCTTTCCAAGTATTGTCGGTAGAYCACGTCACACTAGTGTTATGGTAGGAAAGGGTCAGAAGGATGCTTATGTTGGAGATGAGGCAAAATCCAAAAGAGGTATCCTTACATTGAAATATCCAATCGAGCATGGAATCGCCAGCAATTGGGATGATATGGAAAAGATTTGACATCACACTTTCTACAACGAGCTTCGTGTTGCTCCTGAAGAGCATCCCGTTCTTCTCACCGAGGCACCTCTAAATCCCCAGGCCAATAGAGAGAAGATGACCCAAATCATGTTCGAAACCTTCAACGTTTCCGCTATGTATGTTGTCATCCAGGCTGTGCTTTCCTTGTATGC
>NW_020203321.1:17845-21231 GCF_001531365.2 Cynara cardunculus var. scolymus | reverse complement strand
TGGCTATGTAGATTCACTTTGATTAAAGTTTTTGGCAAACAAACTCCATCGCCTTTAAACCAGAACTCCTCAGGTCCAAAGCAAATACTTGGTAATTTTTACCACGTATTCTCCTACCAACCAGAGCCTCTGGTTATATAGACCAGAGCCTCTCGATTCCTACTTCTTGTCACTAGAACGCCTCTGGTCCCAAAGACTTTCCCTCTTCCGTGTAGACTACTCACTACAACCAGAGCCTCTGGTTGTATAGACCAGAGCCTCTGGCCACCTCTATCATTTCACATGCATCTTTTCTCCTCCATTACACATTTCACAATCAGAGCCTCTGTTGTATACACCAGAGCCTCTGGTCCCTAAGTTCTCCATTTTTAATTATTATTTATTTAAGGGGGAGTTTTTGATAGCTTCAAACATCAATCTAGATGCATCACTTGAGGGGGAGCAAACCTCTTTCACCTTCATTTTTTTTATATATGCATTTTCCATCCAGAGCCTCTGGTTCTACTATCCAGAGCCTCTGGCCACTACAAATGCTATATATATGTATTTAACCAGACCCCCTCTGGTTCTACAACATGGATTCCTAATGTTTATCTTGAACCTCTGATTTGAAATCCAAGGCTTCTAGAACATGCAATTCAAAACTACATCCATGAACTTCTTCATAGATGTTAAACCAGAACTCCTCTGATTCCCCCCAATAGAAATCCTCTGGTTCCATGAAAATAAAATTGAAGCTTTTATGACTAAAAACTATACCTCATAAGTTTTTAAAAGATCAAAACTTCGTAATTCGTATTAATCTTACAATTAGATGGGATTTTTAAATTATTTTTGGGGTTGCGTATTCATCAAGTTATTATTTTGAATAATGTTTTATTCAAATAATTTATAAAGTCATCATAACCACGCGCCTGACACCTTCAACAGCCTGTTCCCCACATACCCTTTTAAACCTTCCTCCTCCCTTACCCTGTCTTGACACGTGTCCTACTATATTAAATGCACGTACTATCAAGACGGCTCACGTTCCTCAAATCAAATCGTCACAAATCAAACCGCCAAAACTTTTCATGATTATATATTTTAATAATCAAGAAACGTTTCCCTTCCACCCCCCACTACCCCAACCCTTCCCAACCCTTCCCCATCTTCCCGCCTATAAATACCTTTCTTCTTCCTCCATTTTCCTTTTACGCTTCCATAAACCTGTAACTAAACTCTGACGAAATACGAACCTGCAACCTTCTCAAACCTACACCAATGGCATCCTCCGCATCTCATGAATCAAATAATAATGATAGCAGAATACAATTTACAGGAGCCGATAGCCGTGCCATCATCTTCCTACCAATGCGGCCAAATAATCACGCTATCGAACTCCGAACCGCCTTATTTGATGACTATTTTGCCATTATTATTGAATACTTCAAACACAACATTTTTCTTCCTGCTCTCACCCTTGCCGATCCAGCCGTACCCATAAAGTACGTTCAACAGTATTGGCAAACCTGTGAGTTTGATGAAGAAAGCCATGGCCTTATGGGGGACATAGACGCCCCTAACGATATGATTTGCTCTATTAAAATATCACGGGCCAAGGTTTCCCGGATACTGTGCATTCCCACACGCAAGGAACTTGGGATTGCGCAATTTGACGATCCACCAACCACATATGACATTCTCCGATTCCTGAAGATGCTAGGTTACAACCGTGACCTACGCACCGTCTCTACTTTCAAACGTCAATGCCTTCCACCGATGTGGAATATGTTCTTCTCCCTTCTGAACAGAGCCTTTACATGCAAACTGGACTCCTTGGACCAAGGAAATACAAATATCATGACAATAATGTACCGGTTGTTCTTCAACTTGAATCTCGACTATGCCTTCCTTATCTATAACGAAATCCTTTTGGCGGTAGTCAAGAAGTCAAAACATCAGGCCACTGGTAAGCCTCTCCCTTTGGTTCTCTTTCAGCGCTTCATCACTCTTTTCGTCGGGGACGGAATGAGGAAGAATCGCCTACCAGCAGCGGAGCCATTCACGCCAGTATACAAGATGCATGGTCATCGACCAACCCTCTCAAAGGAGGGCTATACCATCAACCGTACTCTTCCACAGGCTATGCTCAATGTCATACCATCGACATCTGAGATACGCTAGAATTTTGAACGCTCCATGCTGTCCCATGAACTGAGGGCAGCTACCCTGGAGCACCTAGAGCCGTCCCCTGCGCCCAGCGAGGGCGCACATGAGTTATCATCATCGAATGATGAAAATGATGATTATGATGCTACTCAACGTGCCACCCTCGGCCCTACTCAAATAATCTCTTCACCCACTTCCCAAAGGGCAACCATATCCTCTACCCTAGGCGATCAAAGCCAAAGGGGTATTGAACAAGGATGACCCAGTCCAATCCCTACCCAAGCCAGCCATCCAGAGGCCATTCAACGAGTCTCTGGAGTTGAATCAGCTGAGGAACCTCATATTCCATCACACCTCTCCTAACAGAGAGGTGATGAAGAAATAAGAGCCCCATCGCCTCAGGGCTCGCCACATTCCATCACACACACAGAAGCATGTGTTGCTTCTGGCGTTGAATCCCATGATCGTTCAGAGCAATCTCCCCTTCCTGCACCACCCCCTTCGATATTTGATCTACCGAAGGGGACACACATTCATTTCACTTATTCGGCCTCTAAAGCCGAGGAAGAGGAAGCGGATGTCACGACATCGTGAGATAGCTCCTCTCTTGAGGGTTATCAAGGACACGATGGAAGTCCTTCAAGACTCATCTTCTCACAAGGTCAAGAAGGCGCCTCAGGAGCAGAGATACAACCTGCAGCATCTGTTGCTGCAGGGGTTACCCCACTTGTTGATCTGGTCACAAAGGCTGAGTTCCAAGCCTTTGTCGATACAGTAATGCGGTCCTTGGAGGACCCTAAACTCATCATGCAATTGATTGTAGACAACCAGCCCTCCACCTCTACCTCTGACCTCCAACAATCTCTTGCAATCTTACAACACCACCTCACCCAAATCGAAACCCAAACACAGGCCAACACCACCCGCTTACAAATGCTCCAACAAACCGTCACCCAACACCATAACGCCACTTCCTCCCTAGCCACCCAACAAAACCAAGTCATCATCCAATCCATCGCCACCCTCACGGCCTAGGCAACTGAGGCCGATGAGAACCTCACCTACATAATCACCCAACTTCAAACCATCCTCCGCAACCTTCACTCCCTATCCACAACCATCCCCCCCAAGTCCCTCACCAAACACCACAACCATCCACCACCTCTATCGATGATTCCCTAGCCAATCTCACCCACCAAATGGCCTCCATCCAAGACACCCTCACCCAACTCCCT
>NW_020203321.1:15274-16900 GCF_001531365.2 Cynara cardunculus var. scolymus | reverse complement strand
CCATACACAACCCTTAACCCAAACACCCGTGGTGCATGCGGATACTCCCTCTTCCTCAAGGCAACCTCCTCAGAGCTTGGTTGACGAAATAATACAGAGCATGGATTCAATGAGGAGACGTCCTGATTTGCCACCCAGGGAACCAATTTTGCTTGAAAACATTCACCAATATCTATATCAAGACCGTGATGACAGTTTAACCACCAACCCTCCAATCTTATCGCTTGAGTCCATGGACCTCCTACAACATAGATTCATTAGACAGACCACTCAAGCACCCCAGGCTATCTTTTTGAATGATGGGATAAGGAGGTCATTGATCTGAAAATAAAGACATTTTCCAACTGAGCCATCTGATACGTCGAGTTCACTATGGAGAGAGCATATGGGCTAGTTTGCGTGTTTAATAAAAACGACCTCATCAACCTCAACCTATACGACTTGATTGAATTGTATGCATATACGGCTCAGAGGCAAGACCACAACATCAGATTTGGAATAGCAAACCGAGTAGTGGTGAAAACGATGGAAACCCTGGTAAACCACAGAGCCAAGAGCGATTATGAAATAGCTCTTCGGCTAGGCATTGAAAGGCTCTCCTGCGCTCCTCCAAACGATGACTTCCAAGGCCTGCAAGAGATACAGTCTGCCTCAGTTATAGCTCAACCCGAACTTGTACTTGTTTACAAGAATGAGTTTGGGATCAAAAAGTTCTTTAGAATGACTAAAGCCTTCAAGTATTCAATAGATACACTTGAATGGTTTCAAAAAGTCATTCAAGAAAGACTGGGAAGACACTATGTGCCAAGAGAAGAAGGGAGTCGACTCATTCATGAGATATCGACAATCATTGCATATCGAAGACTGCTTCTACGCTTCAGAGAAATATATTCAGGTAGCTCGTGATGAGTTGAATTTTTTTTTTGCCTTGATGTATTCTGATTCCAGTACTGTATGAATTTTATCATCCAATGAAAACTTGGAATCTGATGCCTTTCAATTAGATTAGCCTCTGTTCATCACCAATATTTCTAGACTAGCATATGTTTGTCTTTTCATTACTTAGGGGGAGATTGTTAAACCCCATAACTCATAATGTAAAAAGTAATGAAAAACAATATGTGATGAAGAACTAGAGGATCGATGAAGATATCAAGGCAGAAGTGACTAAGTCTGGAGTATAACTAGAGGACCGATGGACGATCTGGGATGCGATAGAAAGAGCATCCTCATCGATTCTCTGGTCATCAACACTTAGTGAATTCTCCAGCAATATATCCAGAAGCATACAGTAAAGATCTAAAGATAAGGATGATTCACCACACCATGAATGATAGCTGGAGATGACATGTCAACAGCTAGATTTCTAGTTTATCTTTAATACTAAAGTTTATCCATAGAATAGATAAACGTTATCTGTTAATAAAAGATTAGCTTAAATGTCTCATTAGATAGTTATCTTCTCATTAGCTGATTAGTATAAATAGGTGATATGACCTATTGTAAAAGGAGTCACTTGAATAGCTTTACGTTCTTCTTATAATAAGAGTGAAACCTTTGAAGCTCAAGACTGTTCTTAATTGTTCTTAATTTCCTCTTGAGCATTCATAACTTTCTTCGTTAAAT
>NW_020203321.1:10040-14869 GCF_001531365.2 Cynara cardunculus var. scolymus | reverse complement strand
AGTACATGTTCAGAATTTATAGAATGTAAATACAATCAATGAAAGAAGATATAGAAAAAGATTTACAAGGAAAAGTGGAATGTAGTTACAAAGAGAATCTTATTCTAGAACAGTTAGATCTATGTGACCAGGTACATTTTCACCAAGGTTTCTTCGACGTAGGAATTCCCATCGTATCTTCAGATCGACGACTCTTCCAGGCATGCTATCATCTATCTAGAGTAAGAGATAAACCAAGTGATCCATTGGACATAAATATAGCTCTGACATTATCTGAAATCTGACTTCACCTTCATAGTCAAGGAATATAACTCCTAACTCAGGTTTAAAATGCACAGAGTTGGGTGTATAGGGACCCTTATCTGGCAAGTCAAGATTCAGCATAGAAATATCAGTACTCATATGACCCTTCAGGACTTCATCTAAGGAGAACTTTGTTTCATGTTCGTTCCTTAGGGATGGTCCTTCACTAGGATCAGAGAGCTTTATTTTCTTCTTCCCACTTTCTTTAGAGTTGGCCTGTCAGGGACCTTGACATACCTGGACATCCTTTTGATGAGCTCGTTGATCGTGTCCTCAATAAATGTCTTGTGTCTCGACTTGGATTGCTGAATGGCTTGTCTGATCTCCATCCGTTCGCTGTATCCATAGGTAGGAAGGGTACTCGATAACGGCATCAAGATTGTAACGGCATCAATATGGTCCCTAGTGACCCCGTTGAAGCTGACGCTGATGATTGGGCGGGGACTTAGTCTCTTTTTCAGCTTTGCTTTGCTCCATTGCTTATCCTTGTCCACTAGCTTCAGCTTCTTCTTGTGTTCAGCTTCTGCCAATGAAAGAAGTTTAGCTTGGGATTGGACAGCACTCACCGTTTTCTTGGACTTGTTCTTGGGAAGGACTTTAGCAGCTAGTGACTTGGCCAGCTTAGCTGTCTTCAGTCTGCTTCTTTTGAAGCTCTAGTTCTTCTTCAGCCCTTAATGCCTTGAGTCTTTCAGCTTCAGAAAGGAAGTCATACTCACCACCACTAGAGGTACGAAGAGGAATTTTTACTCTACTTTGGTCGAGTGACTCCTTAAGATGAGACATCTGCTGGTCTGTTGGAGCATAAGAGCTGGGTTGATCAGATACCCACTCCAGTCGACCGCAGGTTGTTAAAGGGATATGAAGTTGATACTCTGAAGTTATCACTACCAGATAGGTAGATTCTTCAAATAAGGTTTGTTGAGGGCTTGAGAAAAGTACCTTCAAGTTACCTTCTTCAGCGACCGCCTTGCCTTTCGACTTGAGGTCCTGGTGCCCTAATGGAGTTGATTCACCTTGTCTTTGCTCCCCCTGGGATTGAGCTTCCCCGAGGGCAACACCTCTGGTGATGGTTGATGGCTTCTGGAACTTGATGGTGAAGTCATCTTCATCATCGTCGTCGTCGTCACCATCTAGATCATCTCTGGTGTCTGGAATGACAGGTCCATCATCGTCTTCATCATCATCATCTTCATCCTCATCAACATCATCATCATCACCAGCAGCAGTGACGATATGGACATCATCCCTAGGGATGGCTTCGACAACCTCTGCTTGAGCAACTTCGGTGGTCGTGATTATAGGAGCAGCAACTGCTTCAGCTTCAACAGCCTCGGCTTCAACTGCAACTGAAGCTGATATTGGGCCAACAGCCTGAGAAGCTATAGGAGCAGCATCAGATGATCCACCAGCATTGGACCTCATCTCCCCCTCTCTGGCTATGACTTGAGAGAATTGGCCAGAGAGTTCGTCCAAGCGCTATCGCTGGAGAACCATGGAATCCTCCAGCCTTTGCAAAGCATTGGCTAGAGTTGTCGTTGCCTCACGCGTCTCATGGAGCTGGGCGTGATCATCGGCAGAAAAAGAACGTGCACTCACTAGAGCTGGTTGACGGACAGCATCCAGGATTTGCTGAAGAAGTCCAAGCTGCTGATCAGCATTCGCCTGAGCATCGTCAGCCTTGCTGTGAAGAACAACAATGGCATCGTTGTTGGTGTGAACAGCTTCTTGGAGAGTCTGGAGCTGACTCTGAACTTCTTGAACGTCCGCCTGGAGGGCTAGGAAGTTCGCATCAAGATCGCCTTGGCGGGGCATCTCTTGGTGAACTTCGTTGACCCTGGAGAGAACAGTATCAACTGCTGGAAGGAGAAGTTTGATGTCAGATGCCATATCATAGTCATCATCGACATCTTCATCTCCTCCATCATCTTTCTCTCTTTCTCCCTCTTCCACTTCTTGAGCATCAGGCTGATGCATCAAAGAATGACCTGCAAAAGAAGAAGTATGAGCTAAAGGCTCAAGGTTAGAAGAAATGAAGGGGTAGGAAGATGGAATACCTGAGGGGCCTTCAGTGACATCAAAAGGAGTGTCACTGGTGGGAGCAAAGATGTCCTCGAGAGGATGGACATCCGTATACTGAGGAGCATCGAGAGCAGCAACCTCAGGTCCTATGGTGCGTGTCTCAGTATCAGGAAGGACAGTCACTGATACATCATCGACATGTGTAAAGACCAAGGAGGAAGGAAAAGAGAAAATGGTTGAGAAAAGACATGGGTGTTCAGCGATGGCAGCACTGATATCTACACTTTCAGTGATTTGGGTCACTGAAGTGATTGGTGAAGGTGCCACTGATACGACAGTGATGGGAAAAATCACTGAAAAGCTGGGAGGAATAACAGAAGACGCCTCAGGGGTAAGGCTTGTTTCAATAACTGAAGCCTKTTGAGAGGCCCCAGCTAGTGACGTGGATGTCCCCTTTTTGGCTTTCTTGGCTCTCTGAGGAGAACCAAGAGTTGGTTGGGAGGATCGTTTAGAAGAGGTTTTGGTGACTGGGGTAAACTCGGGGGGGGGGGGGTTTGCTTGTCCTTGTCACTTGAGAGGAAGAGGTAGTGATGGCAATAGAAGAGAGAGGCACATCACTGTCCCTCAGCTTGTGTTCTAGAATCCTGGACCCAAGCCTAAATGCTGGAAGGTTTGCTTCTTTGGGGTAAAGACTTTTGAAGATCTTAGTCAATACCATCGAGAGAAACCTGGTGTAAGGCACCACCTTTTCTCGCTGGCGCTTGTTCAGCTTAAGCACCAGGTCATCGAAAATGACTGCAACATAATTTATATTGCGACACTGAATCGCAGAAACGCCTATGATCAAGGCAATCCTGGAGGCCTGGTCCTGGCCACCAGTCTTTCCACCCATGCACTGGATGAAGTGAGAGAACAGATATTGCAGACAGCTGACATCCTGTTTTTCTCAATCTTCGTCAGTGATTTGAGAGGGGCATTGGAGTCCTTCTCCATTGGCCATTGGTAGCCAATGGCATCGAGGAAGGAGATGATCTCAGCAGTGGAGGGTTCGCAGTCGAAGGGACCCCTTGGAAGACGAAGAGCTGAGTGGAGTGTAGAAACCCCGAAGTTCACTTCCATACGGTTGAAGGCGAAGTGGATTTGCTCCACTATTCGTCCAGCTTCATCTTGGACCTCAACAACCTCAGTAGTATACCAGAACTGCTGGAGTATGTCCTTAACCATGAGAGGTTCATGGTTGAGAGCATAGCCGAGAGACGACTGTTTGAGAAAGTCAGCCACTGGTTGGTAGAAGGCTCTTGTAGGGGGTATCTCTAGCAAAGCAAGATGGTTGTTGGCCTTGATAGAGATATCGTCAATGGTGAAGTTGACGTTCTTGGCAGCCATCTGTATTTTGTTAAATAAACAACATAAACAGGAAAACAAAGGGTTAGAAATGTACCAAGAATATATGGTTAAAAGATTATAGAAAAAGTTTTTGAACAAGGAAAAACTTCATTTGAAAAAACAATGAAAATAAGGGTTTTTCAAGTAGAATGTGTAACAAGAAACATATTTGTTAATCAAGAATGAAATGATTAAAAATCTTTAGGTTAATTTATTCAGAGAACAAGGTTCTTAACATCATTAAACACATTTCTTATAACAAAGAAAAAAAAAAGAAAGTGATTCTGACCTTTGTGATTGAAGAAGAAAGGTCGAAAAAAGAAAGAGCTTGAGGAGAGTTCATGCTTTGGAGAAATATTAGCATTGGTTCGACTAATGATTTTTGAAAGCGTAAAGAGAAAAGTGAAGAAAAAAATCTCATATTTATAGGTAAGAGTAGAGAGAGAAGAAATATGAGAGAGAGAAAAGACGATGGTTCAAAAAGTGGTCATAATGAGTAACGTGCCACGTTCTCATCCACGATTAGATGACATTTAATGAGGTAGCATAATGACAGGTCATTTTGCGCGTCTCAGAGCGTCATTCATAGAAAACAGAGAATGTCGTCATAAAGACGTGCATTTAATATTTTCTTTTAAAAACAAAAAGTTTTTAAGAATGTGAAGAGTCATTCAGTTTAAAGAAAAAGTACTGAGAAACTTCATTTAAAAAAATTTAGCACTGAAAACAAGAAAGTATTCARTGATGGTTTTAAGACATCATGTTTCAGTGAATACAGTCACTGAAACTGTCATTTAAAAAGCTTTTTGGTCACTGAAGAAAAAGAGTCAGTGATCGTTTTAGATTTTTAAGATAAAGTATAAAGATGTGGTGAGTGAAGAGAGTCACTGAAACCACCTTTTAAAACATTTTATCACTAAAAAAGAGAATATTCAGTGAGAGTTTTAAGTTTTAGAAAAGTGAAGAGTAATCATACCTTAAGAGAGTAGATATATTTACTCAAGAGTTAAGTGTTAAGTAGAGAGCACTAAATCATTTCACTTACTGAGTGATGTTTAATGAATGAAGGTTAATCTTCAGTGTTCAACATTCCCAATTCGCTGATCAAGATATTAAATCTT
>NW_020203321.1:2144-8991 GCF_001531365.2 Cynara cardunculus var. scolymus | reverse complement strand
CAGATCTCTCAATAACACTAATAATCTAGTTATGAATAACCAAATTATAGTGATTTTATGAAGAAAGTTATGAAGACTCAATAATAAAAATAAGAATATTTATGAACAATCTTGAGCTTCACAGGTTTTACTTTATAAACTCAGAAACGTAAAACAATGCATAAAAGCCCTATTTGTACAATAGATATGATCACCTATTTATACTAATCGGCTATTAAGAATATAACTATTTAATGCTACTTTCTAGCAAATCTTCTATCTAACAGATAAAGTTTATCTTTCATATGGATAAACATTAATATTAAGATAAACTCGAATTCCAGCTGTTGATATGTCATCTCCAGCTGTCATTCATGGTATGATGATTTCATCCTTATCTTCAATTCTTCATTGCATGCTTGGATGAAGTGCTGGAAAATCTTCTAAGTGTTGATGACCAGAGGATCGATGAGAATGCTCTTTTCATCGCATCCTTGGACTATCCATCGGTCCTCTGGTTGAACTATCCATCAATCCTCTGGTTGAATACCAGACTTAGTCGTTTCTGCCTTGATGTCTTCATTGGTCTTCTGGTTCTTCATCACTTGTTGTTTTTCATTACTTTTTACATCATGAGTTGTGGGTTTTATCAATCTCCCCCTAAGTAATGAAATAACAAACATAGTCTAATCTAGACACATGTGTGAAGAACAGAAACTAATCTAGTAGAAAAACATCAAACTCCAAATTTTCATTGGATGATGAAATTTTTTTACAATACTGGAAACAAAATACATCAAGGAAAAATAAGCAAAAGTTTTAACTCATCACGAGCTACCTGAGTATATCTCTTTGAAGCGCAAGAGTAGTCTTCGATATGCAATGACCGTCGATATCTCGTGAATGAGATGACTCCCCTCTTCCCTTGGCACATGGTTTCTGCCCAGTCTTTCTCTAATATTTTTTCTGAAACCATTCAAGTGTATCTGTTGAATGCTTGAAGGCTTCAATCATTCTGAAGAACTTTTTAACCCCGAACTCATTCTTGTAAACAAGTCCAAGTTCGGGTTGCGTAAGAACTGATACAGATCGTATCTCCTGCAGGCCCTGGAAGTCTTCGTTTGGAGGAGCGCAGGATAGTCTCTCGATGCCTAGCCTCAAAGCAATTTCGAAATTAGTTTTGGCCCTGAGCTTTACCAGGGACTCCATTGTCTTTACTATAGCTCGGTTTGTCATTCCAAACCTTATGCCATGATCCTGCCTTTGAGCTGTGTAAGCGTATAACTCAATCAAGTCGTACGGGTTGAGATTGATGAGGTCGTTTTCATTGAAAAGGCTAACGATCCCACGGGCTCTCTCCACGGTGAACTCGATGTATCTGATAGCTCGGTTGGCAAAAGACTTTATTTTCAAGTCCACGACTCCCTTATTCCATCGTTCGAAAAGACAGCTTTAGGTTCTTGAGTAGTCTGTCTGATGAATCGATGGTGTAGAAGATTCATAGACTCAGGCGATAGGATTGGAGGATTTGTTGACAAACTTTCATCGCGATCTTGATACATGTATTGATGGATATTTTCCATCAAGATTGGTTCCCTGGGTGGCAGTTGAGAACGTCTCCTCATCGACTCCATGTTCTGTATTATCTCATCTACCAGGCCTTGTGGAGGTTGCCTTGAGGAAGAAGGAGTATCCGCATGCACCACATGTTGATGGGTTAAGGGTTGTCCCTCGGCTTGGGGTTGTGTATGGGTAGAGGGTGAGTTTTCTTTGGATAGTTTAGTTTCATGTGGTTGAGAGTTTCTGGTGCATGGGTTTCTATAGGTGTTTGTGATCGTTGAGGTGATGGTTGGTTTGTTGTGGGTTCTGGTTGTGTGGAAAGGGTGAAGGGTCGAGGTGTTGGAGAAAGGGTTAAGGGTAAGTTTATTGTGGGTGAGGGAGTGAAGGTTTGGTTTGTTTCTGTTGGTGGTGTGGTTGGCTCTTCATCGGTTGATGAACTCAACACGATGGGGTCTAGTATTGTAGCTAAGGGAACTTGTATATTCTGTTCATCATCAGAGGGCAAGGCCTCTGGTTCCCTTGCTTGGCTTTGTACGGTTGGAGGTGGTTGTTGTTGTGGTGATGGTTGTTGTGGTGCAGCGGATTCTGTTGGTTGTGTAGCAGCCGCCTCTTTCTCCCCCTCATGAGGTCCAAGACCTTGATCATCGGGGTCTGGATCATCATGTCGTCTGCGTTTTAGGGGGCGGCTTATCGAGCAGGAGGCTACGGTCCTCTTCTTTTTGCCCTTCCTGAAGGACATAAGATACGCCTTTAGGGAGGCTTGTCTTCGACTCGCCTCCATTGTTTAGAGGAGAGAGGTAGTACGTCATTGTTCATCAGCCAGGTTCTGGGACAGAGAACCCTCGTTGGTTGGATGGCCCGATGAACAAATTTGGCACTAATTTCATTGAAAAATAAGACTAGCGCCTTTGATAGAGCCCGCAGATCGGCTCTTGTGGCAAAATATGTGCTAGTAGGTGGCGGTGGTGGCACAGAGGCTGTAGCGGATGCTAGGGGATGGGGTAGGTTTGCAAGAAGATTTCTCACCTCTGCAGTGAAGGAGGAGAAGGTTGCTTCATAGGATGGGGCTGCAGAGGGAGGAGGGGGTGGACTTTGTTGTGGGATTTGGGCAAGTATGGTGGCAGGTAGTTGGGTGAGGGTGGTTTGTATGGTGGCCATTTGGGTGGTAAGGGTTGCGAGGGTTTCATCGACTGATGAAGTGGATAGAGGTTGGGGTTGAGGAATTTGGGAGATGATGGAGGCAGGTAATTGATGGAGATTACGAAGGATGGTTTCTAGTTGGATGATGGTGTAGGTAAGGTTTTCATCAGCTTTAGTTGCCTGAGTTGTGACGGTTGAAAGGGATTTGATAAGTACTTGGTTTCTTTGGGTGGCTAGGGAGGATGAGGTATTGTGGTGTTGGGTGACTGTTTGTTGAAGCATGTGTAGGCAGGTAGTGTTGGCTTGGGTTTGGGTTTCGATTTGGGTGAGATGATGTTGGAGGATAGCAAGGGATTGGTGGAGGTCTGGGGTATCGGGTGAGGGTTGGTTGTCCACAATCTCTTGTATGATGAGTTTAAGTTCATCCAAGGACCGCGTCACTGTGTCGACAAAGGCTTGGAACTCTGCCTTTATGACCAGATCAGCTAAGGGGGTAACCCCTGCAGCAACAGATGCTGCAGGTTGTGCCTCTGTTCCTGAGGCATATTCTTGGCCTTGCGAATGTAGGCCTCGAAGGACTTCCATCATGTCCTTGATAGCCTTCGAGAGAAGAGTTATCTCGTGATGTTGCTACATCAGCTTCCTCTTTCTCGGTTTCAGAGGCCGAGTAAGTGAAGCGAGTGTGTGTCCCCTTCGATAGATCAAATATCGAAGGGGGAGGTGCATGAAAAGAAGATCGCTCTGAATGATCTATTGGTTCAACGTCAGAAGCAACACATGTTTCTGTGTGTGTGAGGGGATGTGGCGAGTCCTGAGGCAAAGGGACTCTTGTTTCTTCATCACCTCTCTATTGAGAGAGAGGTGATGGTGGATGTGTTTCCTCGGCTTGTTCATCTCCAGAGGCCCGAAGAATGGCCTCTGGATGGCTGGCTGGGGTTGGGGTGGGATCGGGTCGTCCTTTTTCAATACCCCTTTGGCTTTGATCGCCAGGGGTAGAGGATGTGGTTGCCCTTTGGGTAGTAGGATGAGGAATATTTTGAGGAAGGCCGGGGGAAGCATGAGCATCATCATCATCATCATCTTCATCATCCGATGAAGATGACGCTTGTGCTCCCTCGCTTGGAGGGGGGGACGGCTCTAAGTGCTCCGGGGTAAGTTCCCTCAGTTCCTGGGACAGCATGGAGCGTTCATAGGTCTTGCGTATCTCACTTGTCGATGGTATGACAGTGAGCATAGCCTGGGACAGCGATTGGTTGATGTTGTATCCTTCCTTCAAAAGGGTTGGGCGGTGTCCTTGTATCTTGTAGACCGGGATAAAGGGCTCCACAACGGGTTGAAGTTTGCACTTTTTGATCACGGCCGCATGAATCTCGTTGTAAATATGGAAAGCATAGTCGAGATTGAGGTTGAAGAAAAGCCCATACATAATTATCATTATGTTGAGATTTCCTTGGTCTAGGGAACCTAGCTTGTAGGTGAGGGATCGGTTGAGGATGGAGAAAAACAAATTCCACATTGGCGGGAGGAATTGTCTTTTAAAGCCTGAGACATTTCGTAGGTCACGATTGTAACCTAGCATCTTTATGAACCTGAGGATGTCGTCGGAGGATAGTGGTTCGTCATATTGCTCGATCCCAAGTTCCCGTCTGGTGGGAATGCACAAAACCCTAGAAACTTTTGCTCGCAATATTTTTAGCGAGCAAATCATGTCATTTGGGGCGTTTATATCCCCCATTATACCGTGACTGGCTGGATGAAATTCGCAGGTTTGCCAGTATTGTTGCACGTATTTTATTGGTACACTATGGTTCACTAGTGTGATGGCAGGGAGGAGGATGGAGTTCTTGAAGAACTCTATGATTATCGCAAAACAGTCGTCAAATAGAGTGTTGCACAGTTCAATGGCGTGGTTATTTGGTTTCATGGGCAAAAAGATGATTACGCGGCTGTCAGCGCCTGTTAAATGTACGTGGCTGTCGTTATTGTTGGATTCATGAGAAGCAGAGGAGGAGGCCATTTTTATGGAAGTTGCAGGTTTTGTGTTCGTCRGAGTCTTTGTTGCAGGTTTTGAGAGCGTAAAGAAAGGATGAAGGTGGAAGAAGGTTATTTATAGGTGAGAAGAGGGGGTGGTAAGGGAAACGTTTTCTTGATTATTAAAATATAATAATCATGAAAAATTTTGGCAGTTTAACTTTTGGGTGATAGGATTTGAAGATCGTGAGCCGTCGTGATATTACGTGCCATTAATGGATTGGACACGTGTCAAGCTGGGGTTTGGGAAGATGAAAGATTGCAACGGCTCATGGGGGACAGCCTGTATGGTATCAGGTGCGTGGTAGGATGACGTCATGCATTATTTGAAATGAAGAGTTATTCCAAATAATATCTTGGTGAAGACGTTTCCCAAAAATAATTTTAAGTTAAAATCTCATCTAATTGTTGGATTAATACTAATTACGAAGTTTTGGTCTTCTAAAAACCGATGTTATAGTTTTTAGTCACAAAAGTTGCAATTTTGTATAATCTTGAAAATGGTTTTCAATTAAGATGAGTTTTGAGTGGAAAATGTTTTGTCATGGAACCAGAGGAGTTCTGGTTAGGCATGACCAATTGGTTGGGGAACCAGAGGAGTTCTGGTTAGGCATGACCAATTGGGTGGGGAACCAGAGGAGTTCTGGTAATATTGTCGATGAAGACAGGATTTGATGTTGGATTTGCATGTTTTAGAGTCTTTGGTGAACAAACCAGAGGCTCTGGTGTAGTGTGGCAATCCATTATATAAAACCAGAGGAGGTCTGGTATTATATATATAGCATTTTGTGTGGCCAGAGGCTCTATATAGTAGAACCAAAGGCTCTGGATGGAAAATTCAAGTTTACAAAGGTGAAAGACGTTTGCTCCCCCTCAAATGATGCAAAAGGATTAATCTCAAAAACTCCCCCTCGCTTAGATAAAAGTTGAGTAATTTTGGGGACAGAGGCTCTGGTTTATACAACCAGAGGCTCTGGTTTGGAAAAAGAATGAGAGAGAAATATGTCAAGTTGAGATTGAAAAGTCTTTAAGACCAGAGGTGCTATGGACGCAAAGAAAACAATGCCAGAGGCTCTGGTCTATATAACTAGAGTCTCTGGTTATGAGGCATGGCTTGAGGTTTTTGAAAGTGATAGATGAGTCTTTGAGACCATGGATGCATTGGTGTCAAAGATATTGAATCCAGAGGCTCTGGTCTTTAGAACCAGAGGCTCTGGTTTAGAAAGCAATCAATGTGATTTATTAGGGTAAAAGAGGTGTCTTTAAGACCAGAGGGGCTCTGGTTGCAAAGACTTTGAATCCAGAGGCTCTGGTTAAGAAGATGATGAAATGGAGTATGAAGGAAAATGGGTAAGAAGATGTGAAGTGAGATAAAAGAAACTCTTTGAGACCAATGGGGCGTTGGTTACAACGAATCTAAAGCCAGAGGCTCTGGTCTTTAGAACGAGAGACTCTAGTTGGTAGAAAAGGACTTGGTTAAGAGATCCCAAGTGTTTGCTTTGAACCAGAGGGGCTCTGGTTACATAGACGAAATGTTTGCCAAATATTAATTTAAATTATTCTAAGCGACCAGAGGCTTTGGTTTGGGATACTTAGATTTTATGGCTAAGATATTGTATCACTTATAGGCATAACCATGAGATATTGAAGATCGTTGGTTTAAAGATAATTATTGCCTCTAAGTGGTGAGATTCAGCATACCCATCTTGCTGACTAGGAATAAAAATCGCTTCTCATCAAGAGCTTTTGTAAAAATATCAGCAAGTTGAATCTTAGTTGGAACAAAATACATTTCTATGTTACATTTTTCAATATTATCTTTCAGAAAATGGTACCTTACATCGATGTGCTTGGTCTTGGAATGTTGTACTGGATTTGCAGAGATTGCTATGGCACTCTTGGAGTTATAGAGGATTGGGACTTTGTCATAATGGAGACCATAGTCCTTAAGCTGAGTTTTCATCCAGAGAACTTGTGAACAACAACTAGCAGCAGCAACATATTCTGCTTTTGCTATAGATGTTGAGACACAGTTTTGTTTTCTGGAGGTCCAACTTACCAGCTTGTCCCCCAAGAGTTGATAGCTTCCAGACGTACTCTTTCTGTCAAGTTTACATCCTGCATGATCTGCATCTGT
>NW_020203321.1:0-1763 GCF_001531365.2 Cynara cardunculus var. scolymus | reverse complement strand
AGATTTGCCTG
Organism: Cynara cardunculus var. scolymus; assembly: GCF_001531365.2. Lineage (NCBI taxonomy): Eukaryota > Viridiplantae > Streptophyta > Magnoliopsida > Asterales > Asteraceae > Cynara > Cynara cardunculus. Next base: position 1,752 of record NW_020203321.1, on the reverse strand, counting down.
ATGGATCAGCAAATAACTTAACTCCTGTAGCCATGGGAGTTCTCATCATGATGAGTTAGAGAGAGAGTATTTTATCAAAAGGCCAGTCACATATTTGGACTGATTGATAAAAATTCCTTCTGGAACTTGTTTTATTTGAAGACCAAGAAAGAAACTGAGTTCTCCCATCATACTCATCTCAAATGTGCTTTTCATCAACTCTGAGAATTTTTTGCAATGTATTGCATTTGTAGTGCCAAATATGATGTCGTCCACATATATTTGAACAAGTAAAATGTTACCTTTATGCTTCTTGAGAAAGTGGGTTGTATCGATTGTATCTTTTTTGAAGCCATTTTCGATGAGAACTGTAGATAGATTTTCATACCAGGCCCTGGGTGCTTGCTTGAGTCCATAAAGTGCTTTATCCAGAAAATAGACATAGTCCGGATGCTTTGGATCTTCGAACCCTGGTGGCTGCTGCACGTAGACTTCTTCTTGTAGTTTACCATTGAGGAAGGCAGACTTAACATCCATTTGATAGACTTTAAAACCTCGATTTGCTGCATAGGCTAGAAACATTCTGATGGCTTCAAGTCTTGCGACATGAGCGAATGTCTCATCGTAATCAAAGTCTTCTTCCTGGCGATAGCCTTTTGCATCAAGCCTGACTTTGTTCTTTATTACAATGCCATCTTCGTCCTTCTTGTTTCTGAAGACCCATTTGGTTCCTATTGTCGTTCTTCCTTTTCGAAGAGGCATAAGTGACCATACTTTGTTTCGTTCAAACTGAAGTAATTCTTCTTGCATTGCGTTTATCCAGTTTGGGTCTTTTAGGGCTTCAGAAATCTTCTTTGGTTCAATCATGCTCAAAAAGTTTGCGAAGAGGCATTCATTTTCAGTAGCGGATCTTGTCTTGACACCAGAGTTTGGATCACCAATAATTTGGTGATGTGGGTGATTTTTCGTCCACTTGGTGCTTGATTGAGGTTCTGAAGCAACAGGATGAAGTTCTTCATCGACTGATGGAACTGCTTGCTCCCCCTCAACGAGATCATCTCCAGGGTTAGACTCTGTTCTTGATCATGATATGAAGACATAGGAGAAGTAGATGATGAAGTAACATGAGCTTCTGTGAGAGATGTACCTTGAGTATTTGAGTCTGCATGTTCATCATTGACTCTGGAGATGGATTTTACATTAGTCTCATGTGCAGAAATTACTTCTTCATCGAAGATGTCTTCAAATAATTAAGTTATCTCTGATTGATTGGGTTAGCTGAGTGATGAATCAGATGCTCTTCTTTGAGGTCCGAGTTCTGAACTGTTGTATCCAGAAGTCATAGGTGTAGAGTCATCGAAGGATACATTGATGCTTTCAATAACAATCCTAGTTCTTTTGATGTAGACTCTGTAGGCTTTGGCGGTTTGAGAATAACCCAGAAAGATTCCCTCATCAGCTTTCTTGTCGAACTTGCCAAGATATTCTCTATCATTGAGTACAAAGCATTTGCACCCAAAGACATGAAAATATTTGACGTTTGGTCTCCTGTGGTTGATAAGCTCATATTGGGTTTTCTGGTGTCTCTTGTTGATGATTGATCGATTTTGGGTGAAGCATGCCGTGGAAATAGCTTCAGCCCAGAAAGTGATTGGTAACTCCGATGAAGCGAGCTGCTTGCACAAGGGTTCGCTTTCGTCGTTCCACTACTCCATTTTGTTGTGGAGTTCTTGCTGATGAAAAGTTTTGAGTAATGCCTTCACTGAAGAGATA
>NW_020203320.1:13606-22942 GCF_001531365.2 Cynara cardunculus var. scolymus | reverse complement strand
ATCCATCAGGCAAATATGTGGATGTAACAACCTACAGAGGCATGATTGGATCACTCATGTATCTAACTGCTAGTAGACCAGATATTATGTTTGCTACATGTCTTTGTGCAAGGTATCAATCCAATCCTAAAGAATCTCATCTCTCTACAGTCAAGAGGATCTTTAGATACCTTAAGGAAACCCCTTCATTGGGTTTCTTGTATCCTAAGAACTTTGTCTTTGATCTAATAGCCTACACAGATGCATATCATGCAGGTTGCAAGCTTGATAGAAAGAGTACGTCTGGAAGCTGTCAACTCTTGGGGGATAAGCTGGTAAGTTGGACATCCAAAAAACAAAATTGTGTGTCAACTTCTACAGTAAAAGCAGAATATGTTTCTGTTGCTAGTTGTTGTTCACAAGTTCTCTGGATGCAGACTTAGCTTAAGGACTATGGCTTTCAATATGAAAAATACCAATCCTCTGTGGCACCAAGAGTGTAATAGCCATCTCTGCAAATCCTGTGCAACATTCCAAGACCAAGCACATCGATGTAAGGTACCACTTTCTGAAAGACAATGTTGAAAAGGATAATATAGAGATATACTTTGTTCCCACTGAGATTCAACTTGCTGATATTTTTACATAAGCTCTTGATGAGAAAAGATTTTTATTTCTAGTCAGCAAGATGGGTATGCTGAATCTCACCACTTAGGGGCAATCATTAGTTTGAAACCAGAGATCCTCAATATCTCATGGTTATGCCTATAAGTGATAAATATCATTATGGTCATAAACACCAAGTACTCTAACCCAGAGCCTCTGGTTTTAAAGACCAGAGCCTCTGGTCATTTAGAAACACTTGCCTAAATTTTGGCTAAAAGTTTTCATCGCCTTTGGAACCAGAGCCCCTCTGGTCCAAAGCAAATACTTGGTAATTTTTCACCAAGTATTCCCTTCCAAACTAGTGCTTCTGGTTGTATAGACCAGAGCCTCTGGATTCCAATTCTTTGAGACCAGAGCCTCTTTGGTCTCAAACTTGGACTCCCTCATTCATTCATGCATGTAACCAAGTCATATTCCATCGCCTTTGGAACCAGAGACCTTTGGTCCAAAGCCAATACTTTGTGAACTTTTTCACTAAGTTTCCTTTTTTCTCAACCAGAGCATCTGATTCTAAAGACCAGAGCCTCTGGATTCAAAGTCTTTGGAACCAGAGCCCTCTGGTCTCAAAGGCCCATCCATTTTACACACACTTACATGCACTTAACCAAAATTTTATATTTGTTTGCATCGCCTTTGCAACTAGAGCATCTGGTTCTAAAGACCAGAGCCTCTGGATTCGTTGTCTTTGGAACCAGAGCCCTCTAGTCTCAAAGACCCATTCATTTGCATATCCATTTACATACTTAACCACATTCCATATAAGTTTTCATCATCATTCACAAGCAGAGCCTCTGGTTGTATAGACCAGAGCCTCTGGTCATCAAATTCAACCTCCTTATTGGTTCTAGGAGGAGCTTTCAAACTCAATACAAATCCCCATGCATCATTTGAGGGGAGTTTTACATTCATCATGAACAATTTTCGTTGCATAAATATGCATTTTCCGACCCAGAGCCTCTGGTTCTACTATCCAGAGCATCTGGACATAAAAAATGCTATATAAATGATGAATAAATAATTTGCATTCAACTAGAGCCCCTCTGGTCCTACATAAAGGGTTGTTCATGCTTAACTAGAGCCTCTGGTTTGTCTATCCAAGGCTCATTATTTATACAACCCAACATTCCATCGATGAACTTGTTTATCACTTTCAACTAGAGACCTCTGGTTCTCCATCCAAAGAGTCATGACCAACCAGAGCGCCTCTGGTTCCATGACACAAATATTTTCATCCAAAAAACCCATCTTTAATTGAAAACCATTTAAAAATTATACAAAATTGCAGCTTTTGTGACTAAAACTATGCAACATGGGTTTTTAGAAGATCAAAACTTCGTAATTAGTATTTATCTTACAATTAGATGGAATTTTAAATATAAATCTTTTTTTTTTTGGATTGATATTCAAGAGATATTATTTGAAATAATTATTTAAATTATCCCAAATAATTAAAACGTTATCTTACACACGCCTGCCATTCCAACAGCCTGTTCCCCATAAATCCCTTCATATTACCCATCCACCCTCTCCATAATGACACGTGCCCTCCAACATTAATGGCACAGTACCGTCAAGACGGCCCACGATCCCCATCAAATCACCGTTTTGCCAAACGTCTCCCACTATAATCATTACCCTTTTAATATTTTATTTTTTCAAAACTGTTTCCCCTTCTCCACCTATAAATATCCTTCTACCCCAACACATTTCCTCTTTACGCTTCCAAAACTTTCAAGATTACCAGACGAACAAAACCTGCAACTCTCCTAGCAATGACTTCTTCCACCTCTCACGAATCGAACAACAACGACAGCCACGTGCAGTCAACCGGGGCAGACAGCCGTGCACTTGTCTACCTCCCAATCAAGCCAAACAATCACGCCATAGACCTGTGAACTAACCTGTTTGAAGACAGGTATGCCATAATGATTGAATTTTTGCAAAACTGCATCCTCCAACCTGCCTTGACCTTGACCGACAATGGCATACCTCTCAAGTACATCCAACAATATTGGCAGACGTGTGAATTCATCCCCGAGAACCGTGGAATCATGGGGGACATTGATGCCCCAAATGACATGGTTAACTCGATTAAAATCTCCCGTGCAAAGGTCTCCAAATTCCTTTGCATTCCCACTCGCCAAGAACTGCACATTGACCAATACGCTTAGCCACCCACAAGTTCCGACATCCTCCGCTTCATCAAAATGCTAGGTTACAATCGTGACCTACGCAACGCCTCCGACTTCAAGAGGCAGTTCTTGCCCCCAATGTGGAATATGTTCTTTTCCATAATGAACAGAGCTCTCACCTGCAAACTAGGGTCGATGGATCAGGGCAACATCAACATTATGATGATAATGTATGGGCTCTTCTTCAATCTACCACTGGACTATGCCTTCCTTATTTACAACGAGATCCATGCAGCGGTAATCAAAAAAATGCAAACTCAAGACCGCTGGAAAGCCCTTGACTTCTGTTCTCTTCCCGCGATTCCTCGCTCTCTTCATAAGGGACACGATGAGGAGACACGGTCTACCGGCCGATGAACCGTATGCTCCACAGTTCCTGATGAACGGTGATCGCCCAACGATCTCCAAGGAAGGCTATACCACAGAGAGAACTATATCAAGGGCCATGCTCAGCGTCATACCAGAGACGTCTAAAATAAGGCAGAAGTATGAACGATCTCTACTGTCCCATGAACCGAGGGCAGCTACCCCAGAGCACTTAGAACCGTCTCCTGACACTAACGAGGGAGCACATGAGTCGTCTTCATCGGATGATGAAGATGATGATGACACTCCTCGTACATCCCCCGACCCTTCACATACAACTCCCATCCTCACTTCCCAAAGGGCAACCACTACCACTACCCCTGGCGATCAAGACCAAAGGGGTATTGAACAAGGACGACCTAGTCCAATCCCCATCCCAGCTAGCCATCCAGAGGCCATTCTTCGGGCCTCTGGAGATGATATTGCGAGGAACCACACCATCCATCGCCCCTCTCTCAACAGAGAGGCGAAGAAGACATAAGAGCCACATCGTCTCATGGCTCACCACAACCCTTCACACACCCAGAAGCGTGTGTTGCTTCTGGCATTGATAACCCCCAAGATCGTTCAGAGCGATCTTCCATTCATTCACCCCCCTTCGATACTTGATCTAGCGAAGGGGAAACACACTTACTTCTCTTACTTGACTTTTGAAGCCGAAGAAGAAGAAGAAGATGTCGAAACATCAGGAGATAGCTCCTCACTAGAGGGTTATCTAGGACTTGGTGGAAGTCCTTCAATGCCTACATTCTCACAAGGCATTGAGGGCACCTCTCGAGCTRAGGCACAACCTACARTATYCGTTGCTGCAGGGGTTACCCCTGTGGCTGATCTAGTCACAAARGCTGAGTTCCAAGCCTTTGTCGACTCGATTCAGCRGTCCTTGGAAGACCTAAAACTCATCATCCAAGGTATTGTTGACAACCCCCATCCATCGATCTAACCCCCATTCGGCAATCCATTGCCACCCTCGACACCCAAACCAAAGAAAACACCACCCGCCTCCAAATGCTACGACAAACCATAACCCAACACCATAACACAACATCCACCTTTGCCACCCAACGAAACCAACTAATGATGAATTCCATCGCCATCCTCACGGCCAAGGCAACTACGACCGATGAGACCATAGCCTTCATCACCAACCAAATAAACACCATCTCCCAAACCCTCGACACCTTACCAGCCACCATACTCTTCCACATCACTCAAACTACACCACCCCCAACAACATCCATCGATGAAACCGTAGCCTCCTCTCCTCCTAAATAGACATCATGCAAACCACCCTAACCTCACTCCCAGCCACTATAATAGCCCAAATACCCCAACCAACACCTCCTCCACCCCCTTCTGTAGCTCCATCCTTTGATGAAGCCTTTACATCCTTCACTGCAGAGGTGAGGAAAATAATAGCCAACCTTCCCATCCCACCATCCGCATCCACCTCCACTTCCGTGCCCCCACCTGCTTCATTATCCACCATGGAGTTTTCCACCAGAGCCGACTTAAGGGTTCTGTCAAAGGCGCTTATCTCATCTTTCAATGAGATAAGTGCAAAGTTCATCCATCAAGCCTCACAGCCAACCAAGCCTCTCTCCCAGAGCCTTGTCGAACAACATGCTCGCACCAACTCTCTCCTTCACTCGATGGAGGAGAGTCGCAGACAGAAGGCCTTGAAGGCATATCTTGCATCCTTCAGGAACGAGAAAAAGAAGAAGAGGAGTAGAGCATCGTGCTCCACCAGTCGCCCGCAGAAGAGGCCGAGGCATGAGGATCTAGACCAAGATGATTATGGTCTTGGTCCTCATGAGGGGAAGAACCCGGCTACTATGTCACAACCAATGGAGTCTGCTGCACCACCACCACCACCTCAATCAAAAAACCAACCACCCTCATTAACCCAAGGAACCGAAGCGAGGGAACCAAAGGCCTAGCCCTCTGAAGATGTACATAATGTACATCTTCCCTTCGTCACCTCCTAAGAACCCATCAAGATAAGCTCATCATCTGATGAAGAACAATCCACCCCACAAACAAAAACCAACCTACCTTTCACTTCATCACCAACACCCAACCTACCCTCAACCCTTTCACCAACCCCTCGCACCACATAATCCTTCACCACCTTACCTATACAACCAGAATCCACAATCATCCAACCTTCCTCACCACAACAACCTCCAACCCAAACACAACCTAATGAACCAGAAACCACCCAAACAGAAACCCATGAACCAGAAACCACCCATCCTGAGCCCAATGAACCATAACTACCGCAATCCGAGCCAACCCAATAAGAAACCATTCCATTACCAACCCACTCTCAACCCTTAGCCCAAACACAACCCTCAACCCAGCCAACCCAGGTGCAAGCGGACGTTCCCTCTTCATCGAGGTATCCTCCTCAAGGGGTCGTCGATAAAATAATTGCAAACATGGAGTCGCTAAGGAGACATCCAGAGGTGCCGCCAAGGGAGCCAGTGATGATGGAAAACATCCATCAATACCGATACCATGATCACGATGAAGATTTAACTCTCAATCCTCCAATACTTTCACCTGAGTCAATGAACCTCTTACGCCACAGGTTTGTAAGACAGACTACTCAACCACCACAGGCTGTCTTTTCAAACGATGGAATAAGGCTAGTCATGGACATCAAGATGAGGACCTTCGCAAACAGAGCCATAAAGTATATCGAGTACACCGTGGAGCGAGCCCATGGTCAAGTTAGCGTCTTCAATGATAATGACTTGATCAATCTTAATCCATATGACATGATTGAGCTTTATGCATATACGACTCAGCGACAGGATCAGGGCATACAATTTAGGATGGCAAACAGAGCGATCGTTCAGACGGTGGAAACCTTGGTGAAGCATAGAGTTAAGAGTGATTTTCAAATTGCTCTTCAACTTGGCATCAACAGACTATCCTGCACTTCATCCAATGAAGACTTCCCCGGCCTGCAGGAGAAGAGATCTGCCTCTGTACTTACTCAACCAGAACTGGGTCTAGTATACAAAAATGAGTTTGGGACGAAGAAATTCTTTAGGCTGACTGAAGCCTTCAAGTACTCAACAACAACATTTGAATGGTTTCAGAAGGCTATTAGAGACAGACTAGGCAGATCTTATGTGCCGATGGGAGAGGGACAAAGACTAATTCATGAGATCTCAATAGTCATTCAGTACAGAGGACTCTTAATGCACTTTTGAGAAATATCACAAGGGAGACCATGAATGTAGTTTTACTTATGCTTTGTATTGTAATATCTTTCATTTCATCATTGTAAGAATTCATCATTTTGTTCGAATGAAAAATTGGCAAAAGATGTTTTTCTTTAGATTAGCCTTTGTTCATCACTTATGATTTAAATGTTCCTAGATTAGTTCATGTTTGTTCTTCCATTACTTAGAGGGAGATTGTTAGACCCCATAAGTTTATATGTGGAAGTAATGAAGACAAACAAGTGATGAAGAACCAGAAGGCTGATGGAAGACTTCAAGGCAAAACAACTAAGTCTGAAGAACAACCAGAGGGTCGATGAACTGACTAGAGATGCGATGGAAAGTGCATCTTCATAACCCCTCTGGGTACCAACACTTGGAGTTTTCCTCTCTAGTTCAACCAGAGCCATGCAATGAAGATATGAAGATAAGGTTGAAATAACGCCCCATGGAAGACAGCTAGAGATGATTAATCAACAGCTGTATTCTACAAAGTTTATCTTGTTTTGATGATTATCCATGTTTAGATAANTTAAGGGTTCTGTCAAAGGCGCTTATCTCATCTTTCAATGAGATAAGTGCAAAGTTCATCCATCGAGCCTCACAGCCAACCAAGCCTCTCTCCCAGAGCCTTGTCGAACAACAGGCTCGCACCAACTCTCTCCTTCACTCGATGGAGGAGAGTCACAGACAGAAGACCTTGAAGGCGTATCTTGCGTCCTTCAGGAACGAGAAAAAGAAGAAGAGGAGTAGAGCATCGTGCTCCACCAGCCGCCCGCAGAAGAGGCCGAGGCATGAGGATCTAGACCAAGATGATCATGGTCTTGGTCCTCATGAGGGGGAGAACCCGACTACTATGTCACAACCAATGGAGTCTGCTGCACCACCACCACCACCTCAATCACAAAACCAACCACCCTCATCAACCCAAGGAACCGAAGCGAGGGAACTAAAGGCCTAGCCCTCTGAAGATGTACATAATGTACATCTTCCCTTTGTCACCTCCTAAGAACCCATCAAGATAAGCTCATTATCTGATGAAGAACAATCCACCACACAAACAAAAACCAACCTACCTTTCACTTCATCACCAATACCCAACCTACCCTTAACCCTTTCACCAACCCCTCGCACCACATAATCCTTCACCAACTTACCTATACAAACAGAATCCACAATCATCCAACCTTCCTCACCACAACAACCTCCAACCCAAACATAACCTCATGAACCAGAAACCACCCAAACAGAAACCCATGAACCAGAAACCACCCATCCTGAGCCCAATGAACCATAACTACCCCAATCCGAGCCAACCCAATAAGAAACCATTCCATCACCAACCCACTCTCAACCCTTAGCCCAAACACAACCCTCAACCCAGCCAACCCAGGTGCAAGCGGACGTTCCCTCTTCATCGAGGCATCCTCCTCAAGGGGTCGTCGATGAAATAATCGCAAACATGGAGTCGCTAAGAAGACGTCCAGAGGTGCCGCCAAAGGAGCCAGTGATGATGGAAAACATCCATCAATACCTATACCATGATCGCGATAAAGAATTAACTCTCAATCCTCCAATACTTTCACCTGAGTCAATGAACCTCTTACGCCACAGGTTTGTAATATAGACTACTCAACCACCACAGGCTATCTTTTCAAACGATGGAATAAGGCTGGTCATGGACATCAAGATGAGGACCTTCACAAACAGAGCCATCAAGTATATCGAGTACACCGTGGAGCGAGCCATGAAGTTAGCGTCTTCAATGACAATGACTTGATCAATCTTAATCCATATGACATGATTGAGCTTTATGCATATACGACTCAGCGACAGGATCAGGGCATACAATTTGGGATGGCAAACAGAGCGATCGTTCAGACGGTGGAAACCTTGGTGAAGCATAGAGTTACGAGTGATTTTCAAATTGCTCTTCAACTTGGCATCGACAGACTATCCTGCACTTCATCCAATGAAGACTTCCCCGGCCTACAGGAGAAGAGATCTACCTCTGTACTTACTCAACCAGAACTGGGTCTGGTATACAAAAATGAGTTTGGGATGAAGAAATTCTTTAGGCTGACTGAAGCCTTCAAGTACTCAACAACAACACTTGAATGGTTTCAGAAGGCTATTAGAGACAGACTAGGCAGATCTTATGTGCCGATGGGAGAGGGACAAAGACTAATTCATGAGATCTCAATAGTCATTCAGTACAGAGGACTCTTAATGCACTTTTGAGAAATATCACAAGGGAGACCATGAATGTAGTTTTACTTATGCTTTGTATTGTAATATCTTTCATTTCATCATTGTAAGAATTCATCATTTTGTTCGAATGAAAAATTGGCAAAAGATGTTTTTCTTTAGATTAGCCTTTGTTCATCACTTATGATTTAAATGTTCCTAGATTAGTTCATGTTTGTTCTTCCATTACTTAGAGGGAGATTGTTAGACCCCATAAGTTTATATGTGGAAGTAATGAAGACAAACAAGTGATGAAGAACCAGAAGGCTGATGGAAGACTTCAAGGCAAAACAACTAAGTCTGAAGAACAACCAGAGGGTCGATGAACTGACTAGAGATGCGATGGAAAGTGCATCTTCATAACCCCTCTGGGTACCAACACTTGGAGTTTTCCTCTCTAGTTCAACCAGAGCCATGCAATGAAGATATGAAGATAAGGTTGAAATAACGCCCCATGGAAGACAGCTAGAGATGATTAATCAACAGCTGTATTCTACAAAGTTTATCTTGTTTTGATGATTATCCATGTTTAGATAARCTTTATATTTTCTTAGAAGATTAGCTAAATAGTCTCACTAGATAGTTATCCTCTTAGCTAGATTACTAGTATAAATAGGTGGTTAAGCCTATTGTAATCTTTGACTCTTTTA
>NW_020203320.1:2765-13151 GCF_001531365.2 Cynara cardunculus var. scolymus | reverse complement strand
ACATTCTCTGAAATCTGACTTCACCTTCATAGTCAAGGAATATAACTCCTAACTCAGGTTTAAAATGCACAACATTGGGTGTATAGGGACCCTTGGCAAGTCAAGATTCAACATAGAAATGTCTGTACTTTGGTGACCCTTCAGGACTTCATCTAAGGAGAACCTTATTTCATGTTTGTTCCTTAGGAATGGTCCATCATTAGGATCAGAGAGCTTAAGTTTCTTCTTCCCACCTTTTTTTAGAGATGGCCTGTCAGGGACCTTGACATACCTAGACATCCTTTTGATGAGCTCGCTGATGGTGTCCTTGATAATTGTCTTGTGTCTTGACTTGGATCGCTAAATGGCTTGTTTGATCTCCATCCATTTGTTGTATCCATAACGACCTAGGTAGGAAGGGTACTCGGTGATGGCATCAAGATTGTCCCTAGTGATGAGCATTGATACCAGTGTTCCACCTTCTTTTGAACGTCCGCTGATGCTGATGCTGATAATCGGGTGGGGACTAATTCTCTTTTTCAGCTTTGCTTCGCTCCACCGCATGTCTTTTTCCACCAGCTTCAGGTTCTTCTCATGCTCAACTTCTGCAATAGAAAGAAGTTTAGCCTGGGCTTGGATAGCGTTCACTGTTTTCTTGGACTTTCTCTTGCGAAGGACCTTCGCAACTAGTGACTTGGCCAACTTCAAGCTGTCTTCAGTCTGCTTCTTCTGAAGCTCTAGCTCTTCTTCAGCTTCAGAAAGAAAGTCGAACTCACCACCACTAGAGGTATGAAGAGGAATTTTTACTCTAGTCTAGTCGAGTGACTCCTTTTAGTTGAGACATCTGCTGGTCGATAGGAGCACATGAGACAGGGTGATCAGGCACCCACTCCAGTCGACCACAGGTTATTGATGGAATTTGAAGTTGATACAAGGAAGTGACTACTACTTGAGGGGTAGAGTCTTCAAAAACAGGTTGTTGAGGGTTTTTAAACAATACCTTAAAGTTACCTTCTTCAGCGACCACCTTGCCCTTAGACTTGGGGTCCTGGTTCCTTGTTTGAGTAGATTAAACTTCTCTTTGCTCACCCTAGGATGCAGAATCCCTGAGAGCAACTCCCTTGGTGGTGGTTGATGGTGGTTGATGGCTTCTAGTACTTGATGGTAAAGTCATCTTCATCATCATCGTCGTTGTCACCATCTATGTCACTTCCAGGGTCTGGAATGGTAGGTTCATCATCATCATCATCATCTTCGTCTTCATCATCATCATCATCATCATCATCATCATCGTCATCACCAGTAGCAGTGATGAAAGGGGCATCATCCCTAGGGATGACATCGACAACCTCAGCTGGAGCAGCTTCAGTGGTCGTGATTACAAGAGCAGCAACCGCTTCCGCTCTAGGAGCCTCAGCTTTAGCTTCAACTGTAGCTGATACTGGACCAACAGCCTGAGAAGGAGCAGGAACAGCATCATATGATCCACCAACATTGGACTTCATCTCCCCCTCTCTGGCTAAGACTTGAGAGAATTGGCCAGGGAGTTCGTCCAAGCACTAACATTGGAGAACTATTATCTTCTCTAACCTTGAAATAGCACCGGCTAGAGTTGTCATTGCCTCACGCGTCTCATGGAGCTGGGCACGATCATCGGCAGTGAAAAAAGTAGGAATCGCTGGAGCTGGTTGACGGACAACATCCATAATCTGTTAAAGAAGACCAGTCTGCTAATTGGCGATAGCCTGAGCATCATCAGACCTGTTGGGGAGAACAATAATAGCGTCGGTGTTGGCTTGAACAACTTCTTGGAGACTCTGGAGATGACTCTGATCTTCTTGAACGTTCGCCTGGATGGCAAGGAAGCTCGCATCAAGATCAGCCTGGCATGCATCTCTTGGTGGACTTCAGTGATCCTGCAGAGGATGGTATCCATAGCAGGGAGGAGAAGTTTAATATCAGATGACATATCATAGTCATCATCAATTTCTTCATCCCCTCCACCTTCTTTCTCGCCCCCGTCCTCTTCCTCTCCCTGAGCATCAGGCTGATGCATAGAAGAAGGACCTGCAAGAGAGGAAGTGTGAGCAAAAGGCTCAAGGTTTGTAGAAAAGAATGGGTAGGAAGATGAAATACCTGAGGGGCATCAATGACATCAAAAGGATTGTCACTGGTGTGAGCAAAGATGTCATCGAGAGGATGGGCATCTGTATGCTGAGGAGCATCGAGAAGAGCAACCTCAGGTCCAGTGGTGTACGTCTCAGTATCAGGAAGGACGGTCGTTGATACATCATCGACATGTGTAAAGACCAAAGAAGGAGGAACCTAGTGTAAGGCACCACCTTTTCTCGTTGGTGCTTGTTCAGCTTGAGCACCAGGTCATCAAAAATAACCGCAACATAATTTATATTGCTATACTGAATCGCATATACGCCTATGGTTAAGGTGATCCTAGAGGCCTGGTCTTGACCTCCAGTTTTTCCACCTATGCACTGGATGAAATGAGAAAACAGGTATTGCCAGACAGCTGAGATCCTGTTCTTCTCATTCTTGGACAAGGACTTCATGGGAGCATTTGATTTCTTCTTCGTTGGCCACTGATAGCCAATAGCATCGAGAAACTCGATGATCTTGGTAGTGGTTGGTTCGCTGTCGTAGGGGCCTTTGGGAAGGTGAAGATCCGATCTGAAAGTGGTGACGCCAAACTTCACGTCCATACAGTTGAAGGTGAAGTTGATCTGGTTTGTTTGGCGCCCAGGCTTGACCTCGACTTCAACAACTTCAGCAGTGAACCAGAACTACTGAAGAAGTTCTTTCACCATGATGGGCTCATGGTTGAGTGCGAAGCCCAATGACGACTGCTTGAGAAAGTCAGCCGCTTCTTGGTAGTCTGCCTTGGATGAAGGAATATCCAACAAGGCAATGTGGATGTTGGCCTTGATGGATACCTCATCGATGGAGAAGTTATTGTTCTTGGCGGCCATCTATTTGTAACAATAAGAAATAGGACAAACAGGTTGTTAGTATAAACCAAGAGTTTTTAGGATGAGAATATAGAAAAAGTTTTTGAAATAAAAACTTCTTTTGAAAAATCCATAAAGAAGATTTAGGGCTTTTTTTCAACTAGAATGTGTATAAAGAAATAAGATTATAATCAAGAAGGAGATGATTAAATAATCTTTATAGTTTAATGTATTAAGAGAACAAAGTTCTTAATCAGATGTGTTGATCCCAGATCTCTCAATAACACTAATAATCAAGTTAAAAATAACCAAATTATAGTGTTTTAATGAAAAAGATGATGAACACTCAAGAACAATGTATGAACATTCAAAGAATAATCTTGAGTGTCAATAATTTCACTTTATTTAATATGAAAACGTAAAAGCGACATTGATTACAATAGGCCTAATCACCTATTTATACTAGAAGGCTAATTAGAAGATAATTATCTAGTAAAACTATCTAGCCAATCTTCTAGGAAAGATAATGTTTATCTAAAGAATGGATAAGTTATAAATCAAGATAAACTTGAAATCAAGCTGTCAATTTGTTATCTCCAGCTGTCTTTCATGAGATGATGATTCAACCTTATCTTCATATTTTCATCATATGTCTCTGGTTGAATTACTGAAAAAAAACTCTAAGTGTTGTTGACCAGAGGAGTGATGAAGATGCTCTTTCCATCGCATCTCTGGTTGTTCATCGATCCTCTGGTTGTTCTTCAGACTTGGTCAATTCTGCCTTATCGTCTTCATCGGTCTTCTGGTTCTTTATCACTTATTGTTCTTCATTACTTTTACACTTATTAATTATGGGGTCTAACAAGATGAAACACATTTCTTATAGAAAAAGAGAAAGAAGAAGATATTGACATTTGAAGATTAAAGAGAAAGGTCAAAGWGTGTTTGGAGATTTGAGAGAGTTCTTGCTTTGGAGAGATCTTAGCAGAGGTTCGTCTAAGACATTTATAATAAGGCAAAAATTTTAAAACTCCATTCATGATCTACCTTGAGATATATCCAAGAAGCGCAGAAGTAGTCTTCGATAACTGAGGACTGCTGATATCTCATGAATGAGTTGATTCCCATCTCTTGGCGCATGAGTTCTGCCCAGTCTCTCTCTGATAACCTTCTGAAACCACTCAAGTGTATCGGTTGAATACTTGAAGGCTTCAGTTAGTCTGAAAAATTTCTTTACCCCGAACTCATTCTTGAAGACAAGTCCAAGCTCAGGTTGAGTTAAGACAGAGGCAAATATCTTCTCCTGCAGGCCAGGAAAGTCTTCATTCGATGGGGTGCAGGAGAGTCTTTCGATAGCCAAATGTAACATAATTTGAAAATCACTCTTGGCTCGATGCTTCACCAAGGTCTCCATCATCTTCATTATCGCTTTGTTTGCCACCCCAAATCTTATTCCTTGATCCTGTCGATGAGCTGTGAATGCATAGAGGTCGATCAAGTCGTAGGGGTTGAGATTGATCAAGTCATTATCATTGAAGACGCTGACCTGACTATGAGCTCTCCACCATGTACTTGATATATCTTATAGCTCTGTTGGCGAAGGTCCTCATATTTATATCCATTACCTTCCTTATCCCATCATTTGAGAAGACAGCTTATGGTGGTTGGGTAGTCTGTCTAATAAACCGATGGTGTAGGACGTTCATGGATTATGGTGATAGAACTAGAGGAGTGAGAGACAAGCTTTCATCATGATCGTGGTACATGTATTGATGGATATTCTCCATCATGATGGGTTCCCTTGGTGGTATCTCTGGACGTCTCCTTCGCGACTCCACGTTCTGAATTATTTCATCAACTAGGCTCTGCGGAGGGTGCCTAGATGAAGAGGGAATGTCTGCTTGCATCGTGGTTGGTTCAATTGGGGGTTGAGTTTGGGTTATGGGTTGTGTATCGGTTGGGGGTGTGTTTGGGTAGTGGGTTATGTATCGGTCGGCAATGGGATGGTTTCTTGGGTTGGCTCATTTTGGGGTGGTTCAGGTTCATCGGGCTGGGTGATGAAAGGTTGTGTATTGCGAGGGGTTTGTGATGGGGTTAATGGTAGGTTTGGTGTTGGTGATGGAGTAAAAGGTGGGTTGGTTTCTGTTGGTGGGGTGGATGGATTTTCATCGGTTGAGGAACTCAACACGATGGGTTCAGGTGTGGTAGCAAGGGAAACCTGTACATTAGGTACATCTTCAGAGGGCTGAGCCCCTGGTTCCCTTGCTTGGGTTGATGGAGATTGTTGTGTTTGGGGTGGTGGAGATGGTGGGTTTTGTGTTTGGTGATGGGATGTTGAGGGTGCAGCGGATTCCATTGCTTGTGAAGTGGTGGCCTGTTTCTCCCCCTCATAAGGACCGAGACCTTGATCATCGGGGTCTGGATTCTCATGCCTTCGTCGTTTGAGGGGGCGACTTGATGAGCAGGAAGCCCTTGACCTGTTCTTCTTCAACAATCGTATGTGGTCGGCCAATGTGCGCACTCGATCCTTGTTGCACCTTTGTTCCATGGTGCGAAGGAGAGTGTTTGTTCGATCTTGCTGTTGCAGAAGACTCTTCCTCAGCATAATGGTAGGCTCAACTGACTTGGCAGCAAACTTTGCACTTATTTCATTGAACGATGAGATAAGTGCCTTGGATAGAGCTCGGAGATCGGCTATGGTGGCAAAATCCATGCTTGATGTAGGTGGCGGTGGCACATAAGTGGTGGTGGATGTCGATGGAGGATGAGGAAGGTTGGCGATGAGATTACTCACCTCTGCAGTAAAGGAGTAGAAGGCTGCATCGAAGGATGGGCCTACAGAGGGAGGTGGAGGTGGTGGAGGTTGGGGTATGTTGGCTAGTATAGTGGCTGAGAGTTGGGTTAGGGTGGTTTGTATGGTGGTCATTTAGGTGGTGAGGGAGGCTAGGATTTCATCGATTGATGAAGATGTTTGTGGAGGGATTGGTTGAGGGAGTTGGGAGATGATTGTGGCGGGTAAGGCGTTGAGGGTTTGGAAGATGGTGTTTATTTGGGTGGTTATGGTAGCTATGGTCTCATCGGTCGTAGTTTCCTGGGCCGTGAGGRTGGCGATGRAGTGGATGAGGAGTTGGTTTCTTTGGGTGGCAAGGGAGGAGGTGGTGTTGTGGTGTTGGGTTAYGGTTTGTTGAAGCATTTGGAGAYGGGTGGTATTGTCTCTGGTTTGGGTGGTAAGGGTGGTAAGGGTTTGTTGAAGGGTGGCAAGGGATTGTTGAAGGGTGGTGGTATCGATGGATGGTGGGATTTCAACAATCCCATGGATGATGAGTTTTAGGTCTTCCAAGGACCTCTGAACTAAGTCAACAAAGGCTTGGAACTCAGCCTTTGTGACTAGTTAGGCCGTGGGGGTAACCTCTGTAGCAACGGATGCTGCAGGTTGTGCCTCTGCTCCTGAGGCGCCTTCAATGCCTTGTGAAAATGTAGGCCTTGAAGGACTTCCATCATGTCCTTGATAGCCCTCAAGTGAGGAGCAATCTCTAGATGTTGCGAAAACTTCTTCTTCTTCCTCGGCTTCAGAGGCCGGGTAAGAGAAGTAAGTATGTTTCCCCTTTGCTAGATCAAGTATCAAAGGGGTTGTGGTGCACGAAAGGGAGATCGCTATGAGCGATCTTGGGGTTCATCAATCGCAGAAGCAACACATGCTTCTGGGTGTGTGGGTGGTACTATTGATCCATGAGGCGATGTGGCTCTTATGTCTTCATCGCCTCTCTGTTGGGAGAGGGGCGATGGAAGTTGGGGTTCCTCTGGTAAATCATCTCCAGAGGCCCGAAGAATGGCCTCTGGATGGCTGGCTGGTTGTGTATTGGACTGGATGGTCCTTGTTCAATACACTTTGGCCTTGATCGCCAGGGGTAGAGGAGGTGGTTGCCCTTTGGGAAGAGGGAAGGGGATGTGTTTGTGAAGGGCCAGGGGATGCACGTGGAGTACCATCATCATCATCATCTTCATTATCCGATGAAAATGGCTCCTGTGCTCCCTCGCTTGACTTGGGGGATGGTTCTATTCGCTCTGGGGTAGCTGCCCTCGGTTCATGGGACAGTAGAGAGCTTCATAAGTTCGTCGGATCTCCGATGTCTCTGGTATGACACTAAGCAATGCTCTGGAGACGGGTCTGTTGATGGTATATCCTTATTTCGAGAGAGTGGGTCGAAGGCCATGCATTTTGAAGACGGGGGTGAATGGTTCTCGGCCTAGAGATCATGTTTCCTCATTGCATCCCCTATGAAGAGAGCTAGGAAACGAGGAAACAGAACAGAGGTTAAGGGCTTGCCGGTCGCCTGGAGCTTGCATTTCTTGACTACCGCAATGTGGATCTCATTGTATATGAGAAAATCGTAGTCGAGAGGGATGTTGAAGAAGAGTCCATACATGATCATCATGATGTTGATGTTGCCCTGGTCCATCGACCCTAGTTTGCAGGTGAGGGCCCTGTTCAAGATGGAGAAGAWCATGTTCCACATTGGCGGTAAAAAMTGCCTTTTGAAGTCGGAAGCGTTGCGTAGGTCACGATTGTAACCTAGTATTTGGATGAACCRGAGGATGTCAGAGGTGGTGGGTGGTTCGGYATATTGCTCAATGYCGAGTTCTCGACGAGTAGGAATGCACAGAACTCGAGATACTTTTRCCCGYGAGATCTTRAGCKAGYAAATCATGTYGTTTGGGGCGTCARTGTCCSCCATTATTCCATGGCTTTCTGGGTCAGGTCTGCCAGTATTGTTGGACGTACTTTAGTGGTACACCATTGTCAGTGAGGGTCAGTGCTGGTAGAAGGATGCAGTTCTTGAAGAACTCGATCATGACGGCAAACCTGTCGTCGAACAGGGTGTTTCGYAGTTCAATGGCATGGTTGTTGGGCTTCAATGGGAGGAAGACTATTGCATGGCTGTCGGCGCCGGTGGATTGAACGTGGCTGTCGTTGTTATTGGACTCGTGTGATGCGAAGGAAGCCATTGCGTATGAAGTTGCAGGTAAGTTCGTTCGTCAATGTCTGTTTGCAGGTTTTAGGAAGCGTAAAGAGTAAATGGAGGTTGAAGAAAGGGTATTTATAGGTGGGGAGGAGGGGAGGGTGGGGTGGGGGTCGGGGAAGAGAGAACGGTTTTCTTGATTATTATATTTAAATAATCATGGATTGAGAAGGCATTTGGTAAAAGGTGATTTGATTTAGGGAGCGTGGGCCGTCTTGATTGTACGTGCCATTAATGTTGGAGGAAACGAGTCAAAGCGGGGTTAGGGAAGGGTAATTTTAAACGGTTCATGGGGAACAGGCTGTATAATGTGTCAGGCGCGTGTGAGGATGACGTATGGATTATTTGAAATAAGAAATTATTCCAAATAATATCTCGTGAAATATTATCCAAAAACAATTTAAAATTTTAAATTCCATCTAATTGTAAGATTAATACTAATTACGAAGTTTTGGTCTTCTAAAAACCCATGTTGTATAGTTTTTAGTCACAAAAGTTGCAATTTTGTATAATCTTTTAAAAGAAAATTTCAATTAAGATGGGTTTTTGGATGAAAGATATTTTGTCATGGAACCAGAGGAGTTATGGTTTAGCATGACGCAATGGGTGAGGAACCAGAGGAGCTCTGGTTGAACATGTATGAATGAATTCATCGATGAAATGTTGGATTGGAAGATAAATAAGCCTTGGATGACTAACCAGAGGCTCTAGATTAGTATTGACAATCCATTATGTAAAACCAGAGGGGCTCTGGTTAAATACACATGTAGCATTTAAATGGCCAGAGGCTCTGGATAGTAGAACCAGAGGCTCTGGTGTGGAAAATGCATATCTATGTAATGGAGATTCATGATGAAAGAGTAGCTCCCCCTTAAATGATGCATGAAGATTGGTTTTGAGTTTTAAAAAACTCCCCCTAAAACCAATAATAATGATGATTGAGGTGACCAGAGGCTCTGGTTTATACAACCAGAGGCTCTGGTTTATACAACCAGAGGCTCTGGTTGTGAAGGATAATGAAAGAAAGGTATGAAATGTGGCTAAGTGTTAGAGTGAATATGAAAAAGGGTGGGTCTTTGAGACCAGAGGGCTCTGGTTCCAAAGACAACAAATCCAGAGACTCTGGTCTTTAAAACCAGAGGCTCTGGTTACATAGGTGATGAAAAAGGATATGAAGTGAGTGCAAAAGGATATGAGAAGATAGAGCCTTTGAGACCAGAAAGCTTTGGTTACAAAGAGTATGAATCCAGAGGCTCTGGTTGTCTTGGATATACTATTAAGGATGAATGAAAGAAGAATTTAGCATGCCAAGTCTTATTTGGAAACCAGAGGTCTCTGGTTGCAAAGGACATGGAAACCAGAGGCTCTGGTTACAATAAGAATATGTGATGAAGACCAAAAGGGTGCTGGTCTCACGGGATGAGAATCAAGAGGCTTTGGTCTTTAGGACCAGAGGCTCTGGTTGCGATGGAGATGCAAACATGATGAAATGATGTAATATAAGAATGCATGTGAAGTCCAATTTGGACCAGAGGGGCTCTGGTCGCAAAGGACTTGGAAACCGAAAGCTCTGGTCTTTGGAACCAGAGGCTCTAGTTTAAAAAAATGATAGTGAAAAATCACAAAGTATTTCCAAAGGATGAAGGAAAATAACGTGATATCATGCATGACTAATGAATTCCAAGTTTAAGACCAAAGAGGCTCTGGTCTCATAAAATTGTAATTTAGAGGCTCTGGTCTATTCAACCAGAGGCTCTGGTTGTTAAGGCGATGAAAAACTTTTAGCCAATTTTGAACAAGTGTTTCTAAGAGGCCAGAGGCTGTGGTATTTAGATCCAGAGGCTCTGGTTTAGAGTACTCGATATTTATGGCCAACATATTGTATCACTGATAGACATAACCATGAGATATTGAGAATCTCATGTTTCAAACTTATGATTGCATCTAAGTGGGGAGATTTAACATACCCATCTTGCTGACTAGAAATAAAAATCTTTTCTCATCAAGAGCTTTTGTGAAAATGTTAGCAAGTTGAATCTCTGTGGGAACAAAGTACATTTCTATATTACCTTTTCTACATTGTCTTTCAAAAAATGGTACCTTACATCGATGTKCTTGGTCTTGGAATGCTGCACTGGGTTTGCGGAGATTGCTATGGCACTCTTGGAGTCATAGAGGACAGGAATTTTGTCATAATGGAATCCATAGTCCTTAAGCTGAGTCTTCATCCAGAGAACTTGTGAACAACAACTAGCAGCAACAACATATTCTGCTTTTGCTGTAGAGGTTGAGACACAATTTTGTTTTCTAGATGTCCAACTTACCAGCTTGTCCCCCAAGAGTTGACAGCTTCCAGACGTGCTCTTTTCTATCAAGCTTGCAACTTGCATGATCTGCATCTGTGTAGGCTATTAGATCAAAGC
>NW_020203320.1:0-1141 GCF_001531365.2 Cynara cardunculus var. scolymus | reverse complement strand
TTCTGTTTCTTCTTTCCACCACTCCATTCTGTTGTGGAGTCCTAGCTGCTGAGAAGTTTTGTGTAATGCCTTTACTAATGAGGTATTCATCGATTCTGGCATTTTTGAATTCAGTTCCATTGTCGCTTATAACTTTTATAAGTTTTYGTTGTAGAAGGACTTGGAGACTTTTCATCACTCCAATGAGTAGGTCTGGAACATCTGATTTMTTCTTTACAAATTCAACCCAGGTGTATCTGGAGTATTCATCGACCAGTACCAACATGTACTTCTTTCCAGAGAGACTTTGAGTTGATATGGGTCCAGAGAGATCTATATGTACCATGTCCAAAGGCTTGGTGCAGGAGGTTTCTGACTTGCTTTTATGTGAGGCCCGTCTTTGGTTTCCCATCTCACAGGCCGAGAATAGATGATCTTTTTCAAATTTAAGATTCAGAATTCCCTTGACCAGCTTCTGAGTGTCTAGTTTTCGTAGTGCATCAAAGTTGAGATGAGAGAACCTTTGATGCCATAACCAATTTTCATCGCCCTTATGAGATACAAGACAGAGGGTGTCTTGATCCGTAGAAGATTCAAAATCTTAAAGATAGAGATTTCCTTCCCTTTTTGCCTTAATGATTGTTTTACTGGGCGTTGTTTCGATGATGCAGAAACCTTTGCGAAACCWGACTTCAAGACCATTGTTGTAGAACTAGCTTATGCTTGGTAGGTTGTGCTTTAAACCTTCAACATAGGCCACTTTGCTGATGGAGATATTTCCTTTGATGAGAGTGCCATATCCCTTGATTGTACCCTTGCTATTGTCCCCAAATGTCACAGAACCTCCAGATTTTTCGATGAAGGAGGTCAGCTGGCTCTTGTCACCAGTCATGTGCCTGGAGCAACCGGAATCCATGTACCATGGTTGTACATGCTGGTCCTGCAAGACAAATTAAGGGGTTTTAGGCACCCATTTTTAATGGGTCCACGTTTGTTAGTAGGAGATATCACTCTCTTTTCATCACCCTTAGCCTTTGAAGGCTTGGGTTTATTAGTATTTCTCTTGCCCTTGGATTTGGGCTTTTTCACGTTCTCATTGGTTTTAACTTTGTAGCGATAAACGTGTTGGGAGAATATGCAGTGATGTGTCAACATGTGATTT
>NW_020203319.1:13645-20872 GCF_001531365.2 Cynara cardunculus var. scolymus | reverse complement strand
AAGATTCATATATCAATATAAATCTAACAAATATTTCTTTAATCATGTTTTTCACCCCAAAATGTGAAAATGGTAAAAAGGGGGCTGTGAAACTCACTTTTGTTGTGGAGCTTCGCAAGAAAAAGATATACGATCCGAACACCGTACTGGATCAACGATTCCCTATCAATAAGAATATCCAAAACCATCACCTATTGATTATCACTACCTATGGGGTTTAATAAATCCTAAGTCCATATTTGTCTACTTATGTCCCATAATATTATCCATAGTCCAAATATACATAATGTCCATATGCTCATTAATGAATTAATTTATAATGAAAATGATGCTATAATTCAATAAAAGATCAAATTTTACAAAATCAGCAAATCTCAAAATCTTGATCCTGGACAGAAACTTATGATACTTAAAGATGATCAAAATAAAGAGGCTTCAAAAATGAGATAATTTCCCATCTTTTTACATGGGTTATAGCATTGAGTTGAGTCATCGTGACCAAAGTTCATGTATTTTGGGCATGAGATGATGATTAAAATAATTTATGCAATACAACTTATCACAACTGAAATGGCAGATTACACCATGTTAGTAAAACACTCATTAAAAGAGTTCTACAAAGTATTCTATAGAAATTCATGTTGGATTGAAAACCTAACACGTATACAAAACTTTTAAACTAAGAATCAATCATTTTGGATGAGTTTAGAGGAAGATATGACACCATAAAGTCACATGTACACATCTTTCATTAGTTGACAGATTGCACACTTAACTTAAATAAATTGGTTCATRCCCCAAARCATCATATTTTTGAGTGAAATTGGATTCAAATGAATCCTAATTCATAAAAAAAAAATTTAGAAGAAGAATCATACATTAAGAACAAGTAAGTAGAAAGATATTAGCATTCAAAGTAAGAGTTACCTACTGGTGGTTTCACAGTTTGCACACCTATAGTGTTTTAGATGCTTGAAGATCAAAACTCCATAATTTCATGTGATTACACTTGCATGTAGGAGATAACCCATAAAATTAACTCTCAAAAGAAAAATCATCCTTTTTCATCGAGTTTTGAAAGAGATATGGTCGATGGAACATACATATACAAATCTGTCAGAATCTGACAGATTGCATGTTCATCTTATTTTGAGTCATTAAAACCTCAAATCACCACAATATTGAATGAAATCAGTGAAATTTGAAAGGTAACTCATTAGACTAACATCCAGAAGAAAAAACAACAATTTTGAATGATTATCTAGAGAGTTATGGCTGTTCAAAGTAGGGTTTACCTACTGAAAAACTCTCAGATGCACATATATAATGTTTTGAGTATTTGGGGGGTCAAAACTCAATGTTTTTGAGTGAGACCAATTGCATTGCAACCCCAACTCAATAAATAAATTTTTAGAAGAAACCTCATAACATTTGAACATGTCAATTGCAATATATGGACGATTTGTGCACAAGCACATAATCTGTCAGCACCAGGATATAAAGTTTTTAAGAAATAACCCACATAAAATCATGATTTCTTCCTATCTTTTTGAGTTCTAGTGTTTGGGTCATAGATTACCCCCATCATATAATCATTCTTACATGTTTTTGGGGTATAATCTCTCCTTAGAACTCAATATTTTCGAAATTAGAAATTAGAAGATGAAGAATGCATAAAAGTGGGTTTTTCTCCCCAAAACTTACAAGAAAAGTAAAGGGATGAATATATTACCTTGTTTGATGATGGAATGAATGTTGTATCTTCAAAATCTTGCTGATATTATGAAGATAATATGAAAAATTCGGCTGAAATGAGATGGAGAAGAAGGAGATATCTCAAGGTGTCTCTTGAGTTTTTAGGGAGAGAAAAGAGGAGTTCTGAAAATTTGAATGGAGAAATAATGAGAAGTAAAGAGACATGAAGCTTTTTATATGTGGAAGGAGGGAGGGAAATGAGAGGGAAGGGGCCGGCCAAGAGGCCCAAGCCCACCCTCAAAACACAATTTTTTTTTACCAAACTAAAGCCTAAAATGCACAAAAGGCCATTTTCTCAATTTTGACATTTTTCTTCAAATTAAAAGCCCAAGATGACTAAACTTATTTAAATGGAATGGTTTTATATTTAAAACATTAAAACTTAGTGTTTTATATATATTGGGTATAAATTAGAGCATTTGGTACTGTATAGGACGTTTCAGATAATTTCAGGTCGGAACCAGACTTTCTAAGCAACTGCCGGAAACTCTAGAAATTTTTCGACCAAACTAACCTAACTAATTCCTAATCTTATAAATTATCTTCAATAACACTAATATAATCTTAATAAAAGCTAACATGGGATTTCGAATTTGACAGCTGTCACATTTATAAGATTGAAAACAATTTCATTCGTTGAAATTGGATGTTACCTTCCCATTCCCTTAATCTGAAAAAATTAAACAAGTGGATTTGCAAAGATCTACTTACATTTTCATGAATTGACAGCTTACATGGAAAATTTCATTCATTCTTGTGTATGATGGAATGATTCTCATTTTATCATAAGGGGGTATTTAATAATGAATGAAATATTCATTTCCGAACATTACAAAGGGAATTTGATGTAAAGATCAAGGGGGAGTAACTTCGAAATTGGCAATAGACTCAAAAGAAGTGCGACTAGAGATGATTACAAAAGATTATTCCGATGCTAGAACGACTGAGAGTTTTTGAATGAGAAGATCAATGTTTCAAAAGTTTACCAAAGAAAAGTTTGGGATTTGTTGTTTGAATATTCATTGAAGATCACATCTTGTATATTATTTCTAATGATTATTGTTCTACATTGTCAAAAGAGAAGATCATCGCGATTCTACATTCGAGGGGGAGAATGCTAGAAGATTTTCTCAACAGATAATTGTCTGAAGATTTCAAGTTGAAGAATTATTTTGAAAGAAGACATAATGTGCTTAAAGCTTCAAAGTTCAAAGAGGATTCAAAGTGCAGAATTTCTTTCAAGTATGAATACAAAGGGGGAGAATGTTAGGACTGAAAATCAGTATTAAATTGTATTCGTCTTGAAAGTTAAATATTGTCTATAATTGTAAAAGTCATCATGTTTGACTTTTCTTATAGGAGTTTGACTTTGACTTGTGTTTAGTATTTTGACCCTATAAATAGGGTGATGCCTTTGTAAATTTAGTAGAGAGCTTATTGTAATATTTCATAATACGTATAGAGAGTTTGAGCAAAGCAATTGAATGTTGACTTTCTCTCTCAAATATCATCTTGTGTTCTTGAATGTTAAATCTCATATCTGCCATGTTTGTGAAGCTTTCATGAAGATTGATCATTAAAGGGGACTATCAGAGAAAAATACGACGGTTGAGCAAAAGGCCATGATGAAAAATATGGCACGCTTTCATCCATGATTGGATGGTAATATATGAGGTCGCATGTGACAAATCTTTTTGCGCATTCCAAAGCGTTGCGCATTGTAAACAGAGAATGTCGTCATTAACACGGTTCATTAACCACTTCTTTTAAAAACGAAAAGGTTTTAAGAAAATCGAAGAGTCTATTGAGTGATAGAAAGATCACTGAATAAACCTTTTAAAACATTTTAATCACTGAAGATTAAGTTTTAAGATAAAGAACTGAAAATAACTTAGAACATATTTTCATAAAGCAGTGTCAGTGATGAGAGAAGCACTGAAACCGACATTTAAAAACAATTGAATCACTGAAAATGGAAAGGTTCAGTGATTATTTTGATATTAAGAAAATATTAGTATAAGAGAGATATACTTACATAACAATATTCAGCGAATGAGAGAATCACTTAAACAAACTTTTAAAACGTTTTGATCACTGAAGAAAAAAAGCTTCAATGATTGTTTAGAGTTTTAAGAAAAAGAATAACTGAACATACCTTAGAGAGAGTATGTACATTTGCTCAAGAGTTCAGTGATAAAGATAGAGCACTGAATCATTTCACTTACTGATTGATGTGTATAGCTGAAGAAACTTATTCTTCAACGTTTAGCATCCCCAGTTCGTTGATCAAGATGTTAAATCTTGTCTCATTAAGAGGCTTGATGAAAAGGTCAGCGAGCTATTAATCAGTTGGAACAAAGTGAAGTTCAATATCACCATTCATAACATGGTCTTGGAGTGAAGTACAGGGTTGTTTGCGATTGCAATAACACTGGTGCAATCACAATAGGTAGGAATCTTTGAGAACTGAACATCATAGTCCTTCAGCTGGTTTTTCATCCAAAGATCTTGGGCACAACAACTACCAGCAACTACATATTCAACTTCAATGGTTGATGTGGACACTGAGTTTTGCTTCTTACTTGTCCAGCTCACCAACTTGCCACCGAGAAGCTGACAGCCTCCAGTGGTGCTTTTTCTATCGATCTTGCAACCTGCAAAATCACTATCCAAATAACTTATTAGGTCAAAACCAGAACCCTTAGGGTACTAGAGACCCAAGTTAGGAGTTCCCTTCAGGTATCTGAAGATGCGTTTTGTAGCGATCAGATGAGATTCCTTAGGTTCAGATTGATATCATGCATATAAGCAAGTAGAATACATGATATTTGGTCGACTAGTTGTGAGATACAGTAGGGAGCCAATCATTCCTCTATAAATGGTTACGTTTACAGGCTTTCCATTTGGATCCTTGTTGAGAGAGAGTAGAGGAGCCATTAGAGTCTTCATAGATGAGTTATTTGATAAATCAAACTTCTTCAGCATGTCACGGACATACTTACTTTGACCGATAAAGATGCCTTTATCTAACTGCTTGATTTGGAGACCTAAAAAGAAGGTTAGTTCTCCCATTATGCTCATCTGGTATTCTTTCTTCATACGATCAGCGAATCGAAAACACAAAGAGAGATTAGTGGAACCAAAAATAATATCATTGATATAAATTTGGACATGAATGATATGACCTTTAACTTTTCTAAGAAATAAGGTCTGGTCAATCTTTCCACGAAAAAATTTCTTAGAGATGAGAAACGAGGAAAGGGTATCATACCAAGCACGAAGAGCCTGTTTCAACCCATAAAGAGCTTTATCCAAACGATAGACATGGTTTGGTACTTAGGGTCAAGAAACCCTGGAGGTTGTTCAACATAAACTTCCTCTTGAAGTTTTCCATTAAGGAGAGCGCTATTTACATCCATTTGGAAGACATTAAATTCTCTATGGGCAGCAAAGGCTAGGAAGAGTCGAATTGTTTCGAGTCTAGCCACTGGTGCGAAGGTCTCTTCATAATTGATTCATTCTTCTTGTCTATAACCCTGAGCAACAAGTCGAGCCTTGTTACGGGTTACCACACCTTCTTCATCTAACTTGTTGCGATAGACCCACTTCGACGTGGAACAAGGTACCAGACTTTGTTCCTATCAAACTCAATGAGCTCCTCTTGCATGACAATGACCCAACTAGGGTCTCAGATAGCATCACTGATCTTCGTGGGTTCAACGAAAGAAAGAAAGTTGACAAAGACACAAATATTACCTAGACCACGACTAGTCTTAAAACCTGCATCTGGATCACCAAGAATTTGATGAATTGGATGGCCTTTAGTCCATCGCTGAGTTGGTGGAGGATTATCATCTGAGTGGAATAGTTCAGGAACAGAGAATGTGTCACACCCCGCTAAAGCGGAAACACGAGCTGTAGCAGGTAAGTGTTTCATAGCACCAATTAATAGATAACACCATTAGAGTTCATATCCAAAAAAAAAATTACAAATCCATAACCAAACTGCTCTCGATAAAAACAACATCATTTGCAGACAGCGTTTCTAAAACGCGTGAACATGTGTTATCGCAAAAAATGCATCCATGACGTCAGTTCTTACTTAATTTCCTGAAAAACATGAAACATAAAACGATGTCAACTACAAAGAGGTGATGAGTCCACAGGTGTTTTTATGCACAAAATACTTTATAATGCACAAAATTCAATCTTTGCAAACTATTTACGAAAACATGCACAAGGTAAAATGAAAGTTTTTAACGCTGTTAAAAACTTGAGCCGCTACAGAACCTCACCTGACCAATGTGCCCCTTATATCAATATGAACTACCTTTAAGTGGCCCGCTTGCTGACTTAGGTACCACGGTTCGTCTTATAACTACCTCAGCAGTGGCCAAACGCACACATGTGTAGATCTATTAAATTTAAGTAATGAAAACTACCTCAGCGGTGGCTCGTTCGCAGACATGTGTAGATCTCTTAAATTTTGGTAATGTGCACCCGTTTTTGGGTGGGACTGTCAACACAATAGATGCTATCCACAATTACCACGGCTCGGCACGTTCCCGAGTTAACTAGTAGCATTGGCGGAGGGGACTTTTATATCAACACTCAAGTACATCAAATTATCATTTATATCATAGTGCAGTACTAGTCAAATTTCATGACTTCAAGAGTTAAAAACTAAACAGCATAGTTTGTATATTTTCATGCTTCTCCCCTAGATTAAATAAATGAAAGCAGTAAAAGTGGGTCCATGAATACTCACCTATTTGTTAGCGAAAAAAACTAGATTGGATGGTGATGAAGCACTAGACGTCCAGCCTAACCTTTCCTATAATGTCTGAACTTTCATAGTTATATCACCTATCGGGTCCCGATAAGGATAAAGTCAATTTATTTATTATGTAATACCAACATGTTTTTGGATTAAAGTTGATATTTATATAATTTGTTCTTAATGTTAGCTCTGTTATTCATCTCTTGTAAAAGTATAGAAACAGTATTCTGCAAGTCTTGACAGAAGCTTATATTCCACAGAAGACAACAGAGGACTGACGACAGAAGCCTGATATTCGAGCAAGTAAAGTGTGACAGAACCTCTGATGTCTCTCACAGAGGTTTTGGAAAATGGTCCTCTGTCAATAAGAACAAGCATGTCTATTACAGCAGAGCCTCTGAGATGACTCACAGAGGGTCTGCAGTTTCGTCTTCTGTGAAGATCCTCTCCCAACTGTTTTTCAAAGGTTGTTAGCTGCATGTGCTTCTCACGTGACTAGGGATTTAATCAACTTTATTTGGACGGTTTAGATGATTTCATGCGTCAAGATCTTGTCAGCAAGGTCGTTAGGAACTAGTATAAATAGCTTCTAAGGTATTTGTATTCAGTGTGCTTCCGAATTGTAATCGTCTTATTTTCAATTGAAAGAATTGAAAAACCTTTGAAGCTATTCTCATGTGTTCATCTTCTTC
>NW_020203319.1:11625-13290 GCF_001531365.2 Cynara cardunculus var. scolymus | reverse complement strand
CTTTTTGGAGGGAATTCACCCCAGAATCTGTGAATTTCTCTACAATCCTCCTTATGTGCCAATGAATTGGATTCCAAGAGTTCCAGCTACTGGTACAACCCCTGAAATTCCTGAGCATTACGAGCCAAGACCTATTGCTAACTGGAGTGATGAAGACAAGATATTGGTTGATTTGGGCAGCAATAGCAAAAGGTTGTTAATCATGGCAATACCTCATGAAATCTTCAAATGTATTGATCACTGCCAAATGTCCATGGATATTTGGACAGAATTGGAGAAACAGACTGAAGGATTTAAGAAAACACTCAAGAACAATCGAGCCATTTGCATTGATGAATACCACAGCTTCAAGGCTAAGGAGGGTGAATCCCTGTCAGACACATACTCCAGATTAAACACCTTAATTAGCAATTGCAAAAGGTATGGAGTAATGAGAACGGCAGATGACAACAACTCTCTGTTCTTGAAGAGCCTTGGAATTGAATGGATGCACCTAACCATGTCTATGAAGGCCAYYTTRGATYTGGAAGTTTGGACTTTGGCTGACTTATTTGGTTCTCTTAAAAGTCAAGAGCCTCAAGTACTTCAGATGAAGAAGAACAATGGTGGTCCGCTTGCTCTGGTTGCAGAGGATGGCAGCTCTGGAAATAAGGAAGAGAAGGAGAAGAAGAAGAAGAAGAAGAAGAAGAAGAAGAAGAAGAAGAAGAAGAAGAAGAAGAAGAAGAAGAAGAAGAAGATCCTGATAGCTGAGAGTGAGGAGAGTTCTGAAGAGGATGGCAGCTCTGGAAAGAAGGAAGAGAAGGAGAAGAAGAAGAAGAAAAAGAAGAAGAGGATCCTGATAGCTGAGAGTGAGGAGAGTTCTGAAGAGGAAGTCTCGATGAAAGAGATGATGAAAACTCTGGCCTTGATCACTAAAGAATATAGAAAGAGTGGTGAAAGGAAGGAGTACAAGAGTTTCAATAGAAGAAACTTCACAGAGGGTGGTAGATCTGAGGCAAGTGAGAAGAAGCAGAAGCCTTCACAGAAGGTAGAGGAGCAGAAGAAGGAAGAGTCGAAGGAAGGATGCTTTAGATGTGGCAAGCCAGGCAACTTTGCTGCAGATTGTTGGTCAACAAGGCCAAAGGCTCCACAGAGGGGTCCAAGAGATGCAACCTTCTACAAAAAGAAGGCTGACTACTATCAACAGAAGTGTGAGTTAGTAACTGATGAATCCTCTGATAAAGATTATCAGAAAGGTCTTCTTGTTTGGGAAGACTCGGAAACAGAGGATGAGTTCTTCTGTGGGATGGCAAAGATCGACTCCGACTCCTCTGAATCGAATGACCAAGAGGTTTCTACTTCTTACTCTTCTGAATCAATTGATCTTTATATAGAGATCATTGATAATCTTGATTCTTGTCATTTGGAACATTACAAGCTAAAAGAAAAACTTTCTCTTTGTGAAAAAGAAGTCATTCTTCTCACAGAGGAAAKAARCAGATTCTTTAAAATGTTCGAAGAAGCTCAATCAAATTTTGTAAATTTTGAAAAATCTTCAAAAGAAAAGTTAGCCGAGATTCAAAAAGAGTTGAAAAACAAGGTGGATGAGTTAAGGAAGTTAGAGCATGAGAAACGCAATGTTACTTCTGTCAAAGAATTCTTCCAAAAAGAAAGAGAATTTTTGCA
>NW_020203319.1:0-6660 GCF_001531365.2 Cynara cardunculus var. scolymus | reverse complement strand
CAATATCTTGAATTTCACTCTTACACTGCCAAGACAAAAATTGCTAAAAGGACTGAATTCAAACGGAAAGGCCTTCCCCCAATTTGGAGTACTCTATTTTCCATAATCAATTATTGTCTAATAGAGAAGGTCGGCAGCCATGACCAAGCCTCACACGCCATGCTTTCCATTGTATATGGAATCTATTTTAACCCGCCCCTTGATTATGCACAGCTCATATTCGAAGACATGGTGGGATTAATCAAGAAGAAGTGCGCTACTCAGAGGGGTGAGAAGTCTAAAGTGAAAGCACAGAAGAAGGCCAAAGAGGATCTCAATCATCCAAACCTTATCCTACAGAGGTTCTTTAGTCTATTCTTTGGTGAAATGATAGTAGAGAACCTGCCGTCTGTATGAGCTAGGGTACAAAAGCCCAAGACCTCTATCAAAAGACATGCTCAAATACCTTAGCCACGGATATAGGAAAGCATACAGACGTGGATACAGGAGGCCAGAGCCGGTCCTTGAAACCCCTCCACGCATATGAATCCCCTTAGGAGAGAGCGTACAAAAAATAAGGTTTGAGGGAAGAAGGGAGGAGCCATCAGAGGCTAGAGAGGTGAGTGAGGACAGACCGAGAGTAGCAAGTCCCCCACCAAAGAAGACAAAGAAGACTCARAAGGGTGTTGACTCTTCTGAGAAAAAGAAAGGGAAGAAGAGACCCGCAGAAGAAGAGGGTCCAACCAGTCCTCTACAAAAGCCAAAGAAAAAGAAATCGAAAAAGGCCCAACCCGCAGAGGTTGAGGTCACAGAGGCTGTACTCCAAGAAAACCCCGTAGAGGCTGCTCCAAAGCGCAGAAGGTTGCGCAAGGTCGTTCATGAAGAGTCCCCAACAGAGCAGATACAAGATGTAATCTTCCACATCCAACAAGAATTTAAAGCGCCCACAGAGGTAGCGGATTTGGGACAGAAGTCGTAATAGACGACGAAGAGGAAGAGTTGGAGATAGAAGAGGGAGTAAAAGATGCCGAAGGCACACATCCTAGCCCCCTCCTAATGCTACCCATATTTCTAGGGACCCTGTTCTAGAGGGAACCCCTATTGAACAAGGCGTGCACACGCTAAGCCCTAAACCAGCAAACCTCGCAGAGGACATTCTTTTGTCCTCTGTCGAGTCCACAGCTCAGGAACCACAATCAACTCCAACATCCTCTCAAAAGGATGCTGGTTTTACAATAAGAGTCCATTCGCCCAAGGACTCGTCACAACCCAGAGAGGCATCTGTTGCCCCTCCACACCAGAGTGAACAACCAAGTTATGCTTCAGAGGCATACGAGAGGTTCACAGAGACTGCGGGTCTAGAACGCCCAAAGTCCACACTCGATCCCTCTGCCAAGTTAGGCTCTGAACCTACTAGGCACGATATCGATAGAACACTGGTAGGCTCTCCAATTGGAGATGTTCGAGGATCCGGTGGAAGTCCCCGAGCTGACATCGAAAAACTAGTCACTGAGGGTGCCTCACACTCTGAGGCTACTAGGTCACCATGTGTTGTTGATCTAGGTTCCCAGAGTACTTATGTGACGAAGGAGGAGTTACAAACCTTCGCCACAGAGGTATTCAAGAGGATGGATGAGTTGAAAAGCTTATTCTCCTCCCAACCGGCGACAGAGGCTCTTGCACCGTTAACAGAGGCTCTGAAGGAGTTGACTTCCACAACTTCTGAGCTCAAGGCGACAGTATCAGCCCTTCAGAGCTCTGTCCTTAACAAAGACTGGTAGGACCTGTAAATTCAGATTTGGTACTTGATCTCTTACTCTTGATGATCTTTAGAACGATTACAGTGCAGCAGAAACAATGATAAGAACACTACAAAGTAATTAATCAAGAACAAACAGATTGATATGAAGATGATGAACGCAATTGCTTCAAAGGTTTTTCAATTGATTGAAAATAAGACGATTAGAATTCGGAAGCACACTGAATTACAAAGGCCTAAGCTGCTATTAATACTAGTTCCTAACGACCTTTCTGACATGACCTAGACGTGTGAAATCATCCAAACCATCCAAATAAAGTCGATTAAAGACCTAGTCACGTGAGAAGCACGTGCAGCTAACCTTCTTTGAGAAACAGCAGAACAGGATCTTCACAGAAGACGAATCCACAGACCCTCTGTTAGACAGCTCAGAGGCTCTGTTGTAGAAGACTTGTAGGTTCTTATTGCCAGAGGACCATTTTTCAGAACCTCTGTGAAAGACAACAGAGGTTCTGTCATTCTTGACTTGCACAATTAGACAGCTTCTGTTGATGCTCCTCTGTTGTCTTTTGTGGAAGATACCCTTCTGTCAACACTTGCAGAATACTTTTTCATACTTTTACATTAAGTAAATATTGGAGCTAACAATCTCCCCCTAAGTATGAAAAAGTAAAAAAAGGGCAAATTAATGCAAGAAATGACTAATTGAAAGAATTACAAGAGGAGATAAAACTCATCCTCTGAAAAGAATTACATAAATTGAAAGAATTACAAAAAATGTTGCTCAGGCATATCTATTACAGAAGATTAGTCCACATCATAGTTTGGACAGTCGTCTATGGCAAACAGCAGATCTGTCTTGATGGTTCTGTAGACCTTGAATATCCATTCTCTGAAGGAGACTTGAACTTTAATCACTTCTAGAATACCAGACACTTCATCCGCCCTTAGATGTCCTCTTTGCACTTCTGCAGCCACTTGGTTGAACACCCACTCAAGAGTCTCTGTCGCATATTTGTTTGCCTCTGTGGGATCAAAGAACCTTAGAATGTCATCCTTGTCCAAGAACACAACCCCAAAGATGCGATTTTGGACAATAATGTTGGGATGACATCTAAGTAGCCAACTTGGCCTGTTCTTCGGAGGGGAAATCTTCAATTCTGTTTGGGCCAACCTCATTGCGATATCAAAGTCCTTCTGGCTGTAGTATTTCACTTGAGTGTGCATAACTTTGATTAGCCTTCTGAGCGATATAGAATAGCTTGACCTCCTCTCCATGTGTTTGTTAAGAATTTTGTGCAGGAAGATCAAGTCAAATACCCAGAGGTTATGGAGGTCAGTGTCAGTGAACGTCTATAGGTTGTCGTCGTCCCTCTTCACCACATAGTAAGCATAGAGCACGGTCTTCTTCAGCATCGTTCTTGGAGATATTATTTCAAGAGAGGTTATCACGTTTTTTGAGAAGACCTGCTCGCGTGGCTTTGTAAGTTATGAGAAGTGAAACTTCGCAGCTGCAGAGGGTATACCTGTAAGCTCTGGATCGTAAGGGGGCTCTGTGTCTACGGCAGAATAGCGCCACCGCAAAATCTCCTCCACAGTGATTACAGGCTCTGTGTGCACCTTCTGTGTGGGAATTTTGCTCATCGACTCAAAGATTTCATACACCCTTCCCACTGTGGCAGATTTTGGTACTCTGGTTTCTTCTTCTTCTAGAATTGGCCTCCGGGTGGACCCCTCTGCTAGGATAGGTTTGACGGTTCCTAGCAGAGCGTCGAACGTACCCGTGGACGTTTCCTCCTTCGCCCTCTTAGAGGATGAGCCTTTGCCAAAGATGCCTTTAATGCTTGAACGAGTTCTGGGTCATCGTACTCTTCTTCATTTATCTCTTGTGGCATTTCAGAGCTCGACCCCCTCTGTGGCGACTCCTCTACAACTTCGCCCTTGCCTTTCCCTTTAGGCTCTGGTGCTTTGTCTTTTGAGAACAGGGCTTCTGTAGAGTCCACTATCTTTAGTGGTTTGGCAGAGTTCTTCTTCTTTGGCTCTTCAGCTTTCTTCTCCGTCTTCTTCTCCCCATCATGATGGTCATGGTCATCCCCATGGTTTTTGGTGGCTTCTGCCTTGCAAGAGATAAGGGGAGGCTTCTTCAATCGCCTTAAGATTCTGGTAGAAGCCTTCTCCATTTTCTCGATCACCAGCTCTACGTGCACAGAACCGTTGTTTATATCGATCTCTGAGGCCCACTTCATTTTAGAGAGACTTCGATAGATCTCGCTTCTGAAGGAGTCACCTTCTTTGACRAGCTTTGAAGTGCAGTCTCTAATAGATTGATTGGAAGCTCGAGCTTCTTTGAGAAGTTRATCTGTGTGCTTGCTCACGATATCTCCTAGGGCTTCAACCATTGCGTCTAGCTCTCTGCGAGTGGCTAGATGGTTGATGTTTGCCCTGGAAGATTTGGTATCAATACCGTATGAGACCACAGAGGAGAACATGTTCTTGATCTCCTCCTTGAACGTGGAGTAGTCTGTGTAGCCTGCAGAGATGAAATTAGCAGCAAACTGGGCGGCCACCTCTGATAGCTCTGTCTTCAGCTTCTGGATTGAAGCGGGGTTGAGTGACAGAGCGCTGAAGGCTTCTGCGAGGTCATCTTTTTGAAGTACAGAGCTCTGAAAGGTTGAAAGATTTTCCTTGAGTTCTGACGTTGTAGATGTCAACTCCTTCAGAGCCTCTGTTATTGGAGCAAGGGCTTCTGTCGACAATTGAGAGGTGAACAAGCTTTTGAACTCGTCCAACCTCTGGAATATCGTTGTGGCGAAGGTTTGTAACTCCCCCTTCGTCACATAGATATCCTGGGAACCTAGATCACCAACACATGGTGACCTAGTAGCCTCGGAGTGTGAGGCACCCTCAACGACTAGTTTTGCGAAGTCTGCTCGGGGACTTCCACCGGATCCTCAGACTTCTCTATGAGGAGAGTCTACCAGTGTTCTGTTGATATCGTGCCTTGTAGTTCAGAGCCTAACATGGCAGAGGGATCGAATGTGGACTTTGGGCATTCTAGACCCTCATTCTCTGTGGCTCTCACATATGCCTCTGAAGCATATTTTGGTTGGTCACTCAAGTGTGGAGAGGCAACGGATGCCTCTTTGGGTTGTGACGAGTCCTTGGGCGATTGGACTCTTATATTAAAACCACCATCCTTTTGAGAGGAT
Source organism: Cynara cardunculus var. scolymus (assembly GCF_001531365.2). Classification (NCBI taxonomy): domain Eukaryota; kingdom Viridiplantae; phylum Streptophyta; class Magnoliopsida; order Asterales; family Asteraceae; genus Cynara; species Cynara cardunculus. The sequence continues at coordinate 1,713 of NW_020203319.1, read as the reverse complement.
GTTGGAGTGAGTTGTGGTTCCCGGGTAGTGCATTTGACAGAGGACGGAAGAATGTCCTCTGCGAGGTTAGCTTGGGTTGGGCTCAGCGTGTGCACGCCTTTTTCAATAGGGGATCCCTCTAGAACAGGGTCCCTAGAAACATGGGTAGCACAGGGAGGGGGGCTAGGATGTGTACCTTGGGTATCTTTTTCTCCCTCTCATAACTCCAACTCTTCTTCTTCGTCATCGTTTAAGACGACCTCTGTCCCCAAATCAGCTACTTCCGTAGGCGCTTTAAACTCCTGTTGAATTTGGAAGATAACATCTTGAATCTGCTCTGTTGGGGACTCCTCATGAACAACTTTGCGCAACCTTCTGCGCTTTGGAGTCGCCTCTGCAGGGCTTTCTTGTACCACGACCTCTGTGACCACAACGTCTGCGGGTTGGGCCTTCTTCGATTTCATTTTCTTTTGTTTCTGCATAGGACTACTTGGACCCTCTTCTTCTGCGGGTCTCTTCTTCCCTTCTATGTCTTCTTTGGCTTCTTAGGTGGGGGACTTGCTACTCTAGGTCTTTCCTCACTCACATGTCTAGCCACTTCTGGCTCCTCCTGTCTTCCCTCGACCATCATTTTTTCAACTCTCTCTCCTAAAGGGATCCCTATGCGTGGAGGGGTTTTAGGGACCAGCTCTAGCCTCCTGAATCCACGTCTGTATGATTTTCTATCTTCATGACTAAGGTATTTGAGCATGACTTTAGATAGCGGTCTGGGGCTTCTGTACCCAAGCTCATGCTCTGTCGGGTGGAACTCCTTAAATAGATACAGTCTTGCATTAGGCTCGGTAGAGGGCAGCTTCTCTGCAATCAATTCCCCAAAGACTAGGCCAAAGAATCCTTGTAGAATTAGGTTTGGATGGTTCAGGTCTTCCTTTGCCTTCTTCTGCGCCTTAACCTTGGACTTTTCACCCCTCTGTGTCGCGCATTTCTTCTTGATTAGTCCAACCATATCCTCTAATATAAGTTGTGCGTAATCGAGAGGCAGGTTGAAATAAATTCCGTAGACAATTGAGAGCATTGCATGAGAGGTTTGATCATGACTGCCAACCTTCCCTGTTAAACAGCAGTTTATTATGGAGAATAGGGTGTTCCAGATTAGGGGAAGGCCTTTTCGTTTGAATTGAGTCCTTTTGGTAATTTTGGTCTTGGCGGCATAGGAATGAAATTCGAGAAACTCAATTAGCTCGGAGTCTGTTGGGGTTCGGGCGAAAGCATCCAAATTTAGAGATTCCAGGGAGGGCAGGTGCAGGGCAGTTCGAAGAGTATTAACGTTGAGTTCCATTGGCACCAAGGATTTGTTGATTGGGTGAGAGGCGTAACCAACTATGCTCAAACCAGTGTTGTCCAAGGTTGTAATGTATGAGCTTAGGAGGAATTGGGTGATATATGACTCAGGCGTAGGTTTGGTGGCTGAAAGGGCGTAAAATAGGGGATGGGTTCGAAGAATTTCTAGGAGGGGGGAGGTGAACTCAGGGAAACCTGTTGAAGAAGGAACGAAATAATAATTGTTTGGTTTCTTCACAAGAACGACTTTTTTGTATCGATTCTGGACAAATGATAAGGCGTGAGATGTTAAAGCTTAGGCTTGAGTGACTTCACTGTTGCTGGAAACGTTAACCGATTGAGCTGAGGCTGAGGAAGACGACATATTTGCAGGTTTAAGTGAAGCTTGAGAAA
>NW_020203318.1:3735-21172 GCF_001531365.2 Cynara cardunculus var. scolymus | reverse complement strand
AATATCATATAACTGTTTATTGAATCTGATATGATTGGCAAATGGTTTCCACTCTGACTGGAGATTGTTAAGAAACTTAACATTAATCTCTATTGTAGTTTTAGAAATTCCATTCTTTGTCAGTTCATTTAGCAGTCTGGCAAGCCTGTGGTAAATATCATCAAGACTTTCACCTTCTTTAGCCTTGAATTTTTCGTATGCAGAAATACAATTAGTGATTTTTAGTTAAGTTCCCACTTTCGAGCCCATCATTATCTTTTCTATTTGAACCCACATGATGTAACCTGATGATTTGTAACTGTCAATACTGGTGTATATATCATTAGTCAGTGCTTGCATCATATAAGATTTGCAAAGCACATCAGCATGGGTTCTCTCCTTTTCTTCAGATGAATATTGATGCTTCAATTTAGGAACTCTCTGTGCAGGTAAGCCTGCTATATCATCAGCTTCTACTTCTATGAAGTATTCAGCAGGTCCTTCCATTTAAGATTTCATGATTAGATCTCCTTCTTTCATTCTCTCAATAAAATTCAGGAATCTGTCTCTCCACTGATTATAGTCACCACGAAACAGAACAGGTGGCTTGGTATCAGTACCAATAGCCATTGCTTCTCGTGAACTCATCGTATCAAATTGTATGAATTAGGATCAACTGCAGTTCAAAGTTTGAATTAAAGAATCAGTTTACAAAAATATATCTGATAGTATGTAAACAGAATTTTGCATTCATTCAACACTTAGTACAAAATATGCACACACACTTGTCCGGATTAGTAATCCGGTCAAGTTTATCCGGATTGGAAATCCGGTCTAAAAGATAGAATATTCAACAAGTTATTCGGATTAGAAGTCCGGACAACAAGCAACCTTATATCGCTCAACAAACACTTAACCAGATTTCAACAAAGAATTCACAATCACACGGATTATTCAATAAATAATACGGATAAGGCACAAAATCAATTTGATTTAAAAATCTCAAATCGAAGGTTTTCAACACTTAGTCAAAATTCCAAAATGAAACTCGGACATAAAAAGTCAACAAGTCAATATACGTATAAGTCCTTTTAAAACAAATCGATGAAAACTCAACCAAATAAATTGATCAAAAATTCAATATTCGTTCAATCACCAAGGAATATACGATCAAAGATATAAATCGCTCAAGTAAAACAAGTCTTACCAAGTGGATTGAATAAATCGTTCAATAAATCGCACAAACCTTCAACGACTTACCAGTTGGATTATGTAAATCGGTCACAAATCCGTTCAAGTTACTTGGGACTTACCAGCCGGATTGTTTAAATCGGACACTTATCCGCACAAGTTATGAGCGGTATACCAGGCGGATTATGTAAATCGTTCAAATATCCGCACAAGTGTTGTCCGGATAACCTATATCAAAACAACTAAAATCACACGGATGTTAAATTGCACAAGTGATAAGCGGATAACACCCTTAAATTGCACAAGCTTTAATCGGATTAATCTTCAACCAAAAACACAAACTTTCACACTTTTTACCAAAAATTTGGATCAAAACATGAAAAATTATGAGTTTTGAAGAAAATTTTCCAGAATACAAAATATCAATTTTCGATCAAAACTGGTTTAAAACTTGTTTAAAATCAAAAATAGTGTGAATCAAAGTTGTTCGAAATGTAAAAACGAATCTAGTAGTGTAAATCTTTACAAATAACACTCAAAAAATGATCGATTTATGATTAAAAAAAAAACCCAATCTGGAAAGATGAACTCTCAAGAACAGTGATGAACAATATAACCCAGATCGACGAATCTTCAAAAAATCTTGAAAAATTGTGCAAAATCAGTTTAATCCTCTAATCCAAACTGCTGCAGCTTGCTCTAATACCAATTGTGAAGTCCATAAATCATACAAATATAATATGATCTTCAAGAATCAAGATGAACATAAAAGTAGAGAGAGAATTATCAAAGAATGATTAGATTGARAGAGAGAGAAATTACAGCTCTAATCTTGATTACAAATCTGCTAATGACTTTGTTAATGACAATTACAAAGGGAAAAACTATTTATACTAGGAATAGTAAAACTACACTATTACAAAATAAAGCTATTCTAAGGAGAAAATTGAATACAACTTTAAAGCTCTAACTTGAACCCAACAGTTTAGATAGGTGTTTATTACCTTATCTTTCCACAAACAATCTTGTAAAATCTGTATTGATCTTCTCTATCAATATATATTATAAATTTGAAAATACTGTGTTTGTATTCATCCCCCCCTTCTACAAACTGTTTCTCTTCTTGTAGACCCTTACAGGACAATTAATGATGCTAATGATTCTCATTTCATCATAAGGGGGAGTATGATATGATGAATGAAATGATCAATTCCAAATGATATAAGGGGAGTCCGATATAAAGATCAAGGGTAAGTATGATAGAGATCGGGAACCGGCAAAAGACTCAAAGGAGTGTGACTGAAGATTATTACTGGAGATTGTTCTTGTGCTACAATGTTTGAGAGATGTTGAATGTGAAAATCGTCTTTACAAGAGTTTACTGATAGAGATTTCTCAATAAGAAGAGAATATTAATTTTGGGAAGAATGTTCGTGAGCTTTTATCTGAAGAAATTCGTTTATGGGGAGAATATTAGTAATTTGTTATCTGAAGAAGATTCTTTGAAGATCATATTTTGAAGATCATATTTTGAAGATCATTTCTGAAGATTGTTGCTGATATTGTTCTTTATTGTAAAATGAGTAGATCATTTTTGTTCTACATTCGAGGAGGATAATGTTAGAAGATTTTCTCAACAAAAGATCATCTGAAGATTATAAAACTGAGATTGTTAGAAGATTTTTTTTTTTGAAGATTTGAAGAAGTCATAAAGAGCTTAAAGCGTCAAAGTTCGAATGAGATTCAAAGCGTGCAAATTCTTTCAAGCCTGAATACAAAGGGGGAGAATGTTGGGATTAAATTTTAGTGTTAAATTGTATTCATCTTGAAAGTCTATAATTGTAATGATAGCGTGTTTGACTTTGTAAGTCATGTTGACTTTGACTAGAAGGGTTCAATGTTTGACCCTATATAAAGCTTTGTCTTGTAGTGAATTAGAAGAGTAAGAGCTTAATTGTAATACTTACGTAAATGTTGAATGAAATAGAAGGTTTGACTTGTTGACTAATTCTCTCAACTCCTCTCAAGTGTTCTTGAATGTTCATATGAGATTGCCATTGAATTCATGAAGATATTTGAAGATTGCTCATTTTGTGGACTAACAAAAAGTATCATAGTAATATAGTTTTCAAACAAGAAAAAATTATATGGCGAACTTATCAAAATACAACTATGTAAAAGAACATGATGTATTAAATATTGAAATTACTCTATGAGTTTAAGCAATTTATTACATCTACAAAATGCTGGATTAGCCTCTTTCACATACACCGTCTTGAAAACATAAAATAGTTGATGAGTGAATATTAAGTGTAAATAGGGCGACTTTATAATGTCAGAAAGAAAAGAAAAGAAGTGAATGATGGGGTGGGGGCTTTAGAAACATGTAAATAATACATAGATGACAGTTAAAATTCAACAACAATAATATATATATATATATATAGAGAGAGAGAGAGAGAGAGTTTGATTCAAATGTTAACCATTTTCAACCAATAGCAATCCATCTTATATATATGTTCATATTCATCTTATAATTTAATGACAAGGGCAATTTTCTTTTTTATGTAACTCTCATATCATTAATAGAGAGTTACAAAATCAAAAAATCTCATGATTTTTGTTAATTTATTATTGAATTTGTTTTTTTATAATATTGATTTTTCTATCTATATTATTTTTTAATTTGTGACTGGTAGAGGGGACCCGGTAGTAAAGTTTTTGATATAGTTCAAGCTATTATGAATAAACCCATTTTAATAATGATGGAACTATTGTTCACAAGTGTTCATATTGTGTACATATGTACACTAGCTGCATATCTCAACATTAGCTCGTTCCTGAATGTGTTCATAATGAATGAACTATTGTTCACAAGCTGTTCATATTGTGTTCATATGTACACTAGCTGCATATCTCAACATTGGCTCGCTCCTGAATGTGTTCATATGAAGGAACTATTGTTCACAATCGTTCATATGTACACTAGCTGGATATCTCAACATTGGCTCGCTCTTGAATGTCTTCATAATGAAGGAACTATTGTTCACAAGTTGTTCATATTGTGTTCATACCTGTTTTTATTTATTTATTTGCTTTTATGTAGCAACTATTCTTATTATGTTCATATTGTGTTCATAAATGCTATGCAGTCCAAGTTCATATATATGTCAATTTTTGTTCGTATTTGACACAATGGTTCTTACATATATAAAAACCACTCCAATTTGTAAAAACCGTAAAAACTACTATCATCCATCGTTAATCTTGTGTGTATGATTTTTTTTATGTAGTAGTTTTTGTATAGTAGTTTTTACGATTTTTACAAATTGGAGTGGTTTTTATATATGTAAGAACCATTGTTAATGTAAGAACCATATGAACACACACACACACACATCGTTAATCTTGTGTGTGTGTGTTCATATGGTTCTTACATTAACAAAAATCATTGGATTTTTTGATTTTGTAACTCCCAATTAATGATATGGGAGTTACATAAAAAAATTACACAAATACCCTTTTCCACTTAGTTCACATATGTTTGTGAAATTGTAAATTTAAAAAAATTAAATTTTTAATATGATAAATCACAACCGTTTATTTTAAGAATCAATGGCCAAGATTGGTTAACAAAGTTATCATAATAAACTTGGTTAACATTTGAACCAGCCCCTATATAATATATATATATATATATATATATATATTAAAAGAAGAACAATGAGTGTTTGAGATGACATCATGAGAATTGAGTATTGAGGTGTTGATAAATTGTGGTTGAGTTTGAGATATCCCACATTGGTGAAGATTTGAAAGATTTAAACAAAATGAAGTATATAAGAAAAGTGGATTGAATGTCTTTGTGTCAAATAATGAGGTTTGCCTCATAAGGTTGTCTTTCTTTGGATGATCTTCTTTGAAATCTATAACCATGGTTGGAAACCAAAAAAACCAAATGGTAGAAATTATAATGCAAAATTAATTATATTATATTATTATATCTTTATATATATATATATATACATATATATATATAAGTAAAATTTTAGGGTATTGAGGTGGCACCATGAGAATTATAAAAGTAAAACATTGCGGTGATGAGGTGGCACAATGAGAATTGAATATTCTCAAATGGTGAATTGTGGTTGAGTTTTAGTTGTCCCACATTGGTGAAGAGTTGAAAAGTTTGAACAAAGTAAAGTGTATAAAATATGGATTGGTGCATTTGTGTCGATTCATATGGTTTACCTCATAGGGTTGTCTTTCTTTGGATGACCCTCTTTGAAATCTATAACCATTGGGATGAAAACCAATCAAGTGGAAAAAAAAACTTTATCTTTATATATAAAAGAAAACCTTAAGGTATTGAGGTGGCACTATTAAGTATTTTCATATGGTGAAATGTGATTGAGTTTTACTTGTCTTACATTGATGAAGAGTTGAAAGATTTGAACAAATTAAAGTATATAAGAAAGGTGGATTAGATGTCTTTGTGTCAAATCATGGGGTTTGCCTCAGAAGGTTCTCTTATTTTGGATGACCGTCTTCGAAATCTATTCCATGGTTAGAATCAAAACCAACTAAATGGTAAAAATTATAGTGCAAATATAAAAGTGATACCCAGGATGATGACTTGGCAACATGAGGTTTGAGTGTTCCTCAAAACTGAAATAATGTTGACTTTCATCATCTCATAGTGGTAGACAAATGATAGTTTAGAAAAAGATGATGGATATATAAATGTGTGATAGAGATTTGAAATATATAGCCATGGTTGAAATTAAAACCAACCAATTGGTAAAAGATTTGTGCAAAACGAATGCAAATGATACATTTTTTTCTTAACAAATTGCAGTACTTATAATAACAAATGTAGTTTAAGTATCTATTATATCACTTATATATGGAATGAAAGTGTTGACTTAATGACGTGCTTTCATATTACGTTAGTATTCTACAAATTGTGATTTACGGTGTTGGACGAGGTGTTATAAATATAAACACGATCCTGAGTTATCAGACACATCGCACTTCCGCTCGAGTCGAGAATTTTATATTTTTTCCTAAATTGAGTTTGATCACCATGCAAACCAAGAGGTATTGATATGAAATTAATGGGATCTAGATATTTTATCTCTACAACACTAAGTGGTAACACATGCAAGTATACACGTGCTTTATTCAAATCCAACTAAGGCATCTTTTTAGAGCTTTGCTATTTTGCATTGATACTTTGGCCTTAGTGGAACATCCTCCCCCAAACTTGAAATGTTGACAATTTCCTCATTGGCTATATGGGGTGTGTAGTGTATAGAGGGTACAAGTGGCTAATTGTGAGTTTGTGAAGAAAGGCCTATATCATGCCCCTCATATTATTGGTGTGTGACTCAAGTTGTGTCCCAAAAAGAATTGTGTTGGTTCTAGCAAGAACAAATCTACTAGGTGAATGACTAACAATCTCAGAATTATTCAGGCTATGGAATCAAAGGCAGCTATCAATGAACATGCAATCTCGTAAAGAAAATAAATCTAAAAATGTAAAATTATCCTAGACTCAAAAATAAAATATAATTGGATACTAAAGAAAAGTGATTGAACCTACCCTAATCCAAAAGAGTAGGCTTTGAAGTGTTATTATTGATGTTAGAATGAATGTTGCAGCACCAGACACTGTATTTCCTTCTTTATTAGCACAATGTTATCCTTTTTCAGCAGCCGAATCTCTTGTTGACAACTTCTTGAAGAATGGTGGAATTTATTGGAGCACATCAATATGCTTCTTGGCCGAAACCATCCTCACCAACTCATCTTCGTGTTTCTCTTTCCACTAATGTTTAAATACTTTCCTCACCACTTGCTTCACTTCTTGACCACGACACAATATTTTAATGATACAAATGGGGGAACATTTCATCCTACAAAGAGTTCTCCACATAACCTCACCAACAGTTGAACATGACTTTATGAAGCCTCCCAAGTCCTTGGATTGATCATCACGTTCCTTTATAAAAATAACTTGAAGGTTTTTTACACAACTTTTGTGCAGAAACGTTGTTGTATTTGCAACAACATGTTTTTCCTTCACAACATCAAAGCATGGGTCAGTGATAATCTTGGCATTTTGTTGCACCTCTTCACTATTATGAAGTGAAGAAGGGTTGATCAAATGCTCAGGTGCTTTTTCGGAACTTTCAATCTCTTGACTATTTTTCAAAATATAAACCTCACTCTCATCCTTACCAAAACAATTAGAATTTTCAATATCACTTCGTACAAGAATTTGGTTTTGCTCACTAATGATCTCTTGAACATAAGTTGTGATATTATCAACAGATGTTAATAGACTTTGTGTGTGATCATCAAGAAACATTGTAAAAGAGTTAAAGGCTTCGATTAGTTCTAAAGATGGTGTAGGGGGTAAAAATGAGTTGTTAAAATCATCCCCTTGAAAATTTCTAGAAAAATCAACTTGTTCCTCCCAAGATTGGTCAAAAGTATTTGGATAAGTGTTACTCCGATCTTGGTAGGAAGGTATTGGTGATGTGAAATTACCATGATTTTTTCTACTCAAAGACAACTTAGGATGTTCCTCCCATGATTGAGTGAAACCATTAAAGTGAGAGGTATCCAAATTATCATCTCCCATGAAACAAAGGGATTCGGGGTTCGAAGGACAAATGCATGAGAACTGATTTCTACCACAAAAGTCACAGATTACAGATTCATACTGCCCAAACGATTGCCTCGTTGAATCCATATACATAAAGATAAACTCAAAAACTTGTTACTTGTACAAACATGGAAATGTATGACAAGCAACAAAGATGGTAGAAAAATAAGTTTAACAACACTCAATCGCTAAACAACATAGATTTATGCCTATCCCTGACAGTGGCGCCAAAAACTTGATGGGATCTAGATATTGTATCTCTACAACACTAAGTGGTAACACATGCAAGTATACATGTGTCAACACTATCGCCTTCAAGTAATAAAATGGTAAGAACCAAGTATCGCACTCCACAGGGATAGGTATCTTAAGTTGTAAGATATCGAGTTGAAAGACTAACTTCAGATGACGAATTTGAAGACTTTGATTGGCTTTGAGTTAACAATTGCAAATAACATAATAAATAAAGGTAGCATGGGTGTAAGACTTATGGTGAAATGTAAACACAAATTCCAGCAGACAATGTTGTAGGAATGCTACAACATTTAGTAAGCCAAAACTAGTTCCACCGTCTATTTTGAAGGTATTCCTCTCGAACTTCACCTTTGCACTATATTATAGCTTTTAACCCATATCTCTATGTGGTATTCGGACCAGGGATAGTGACAAAATGGTGTCTTCAAAATATATGGATAAACAAATCTCTTTGTTAAAAATCACTCTCTCGAGCCGATTCCCATATCATTCAAGTTGGCGTGTGTTCTAGATAGTTCATCTCTGAATCTACCGCACTTTAACACTTTTAACAAGCGACCAACCTGTCGAGAATTAATTTGTTTGAAACATATAAATGACAAGTCTCCTTGTCCGCAACTTTCTCAAGTCTACCTCTTATATAATTCAAGTTGACGTGCATTCAATAACTTATCTCTAAGATCATGACACTTTAACACTTTCAAAGTGATCAACTCATCAAAAAGTGTCATTAGTTTTTATAAAAACATGAATGAAATAGTGGAACATTTTTATTGCAAAACAACGTCCACTTTTCTTCGGCTTAACATTTCACCCTTTGTCTTACACCCAAGCTAACAATATTAGCTACATATTACGGAAAGTAAATAACAAGGAAAGTCAATAACAAAAAGTAAAGACATAAATATAAATGACGGAAAGTAAATGACTGAATATAAAGAGCGGAAATTAAATGACGAAAAGTAAATAACGGAAAGTAAAGAACAAATTTAAAAGTAATTACAAAACTTAAATTGATTCAAAATTTAGAGAGAGATCAGTCTAGGAACTAATTTTTGTGAAAGATTTTAAGAGCTACCATGAGGTCCTATTTATACAAAAGTTCCCAACAAAAAGACAAAATCCTTGGAAAATCAAATGTTCCTAAAAGGAGGACAAAAGCATAGAAGGGAGTATCACATCACAAGCAAACGCAACCTCCAAACTCCTTCCTCCCAGCTGTAATGGTCCTTATCCAACGGATTGACAAAAAAATGTCTTACTCCTTAATCGGCAGCTGATACCTTAAGCTCTTCCAAAAAAGCCGTTTTAGGACAGTTCAATGCTCCTGGAATGCTGCAACACATAACATTATGCTTTTAAGTTAAGATTTCTTCTACTCAAATGGTGTAAAGACAAGTTAATCACTTAATTTAGCTCCAAGTATAAACAAATGGAAAATAATGTAATAAAAAGGACTCAAGGTTGGGATAAAAGAAAATAAACTACCTAAGAAGCAAAGAAATGGATACTTTATGCATTGAATAATCAATGCTTCAATGCATACACACCCCCAAACTTAAAATGTTTCTTGTCCCTAAGCAACCAAAAGACAACTAAAAATGACTCAATAATGCAAAGATATACAAGATTATGACATTAAGTGCACACATATTGCAAAGCATACCATCATGAACATATAGCCTTTTATAAATCTTTACTAAACCATTCATAGCCTAACTTTTATGTATGAACCATATGCTAGCGCTAATCTTTTCTTTGTTAAACTCAACACACTTATTGGGTTCAATGCTGTGCTTTAAAGATTGTATTCAAGCTTGTTTCTCCATTTTATAATTGTTTAATCTTTAATGTTTTCGTAGTATAAATAGGTAGCTTGCCTTGTAATTAATGCTAATTGTCATTAGAGAGCAATTTTGTAATCATTTCAAGAGATTAATACAAAATCATTTGGGGATAATTCTCTCTACTTTTCTTATTGTTCTTACCAAGATTTATCTGATTTGGAGATTATTGGGACAATCAATTGGTATCAGAGTGAAACTACAACGATTTGGTTAAAGAATTTGCACAGATTTCAAGAAATTAGCGCGAATTTCTGCACAAATTTCTGGATTTTATAGCATCCGATCGTTCTTGATGTTCATAGACTGTTCTTGGACTTTTATCGACATTTTCATCATTTTCATCTCAAATGTCATATATTTTGCTGTTTGATTGTTAAAACTTTGATCACTATGACAGACGTAAGACAGTTGCATACACCTCCTCCTGGACACTTTGGACATTTGGGGAAACCAAGAGCTAAAGATGATCTAATTTTGAGAAAAAGAGATAGGATGCGGAGGTGGTTGTGTTGTACTTGTCAAGTTGAAGAGCATTACCTACCAAATGACAACAGATTGGTAAAAAACCATGGTCATCACCTTGACCGGAGGTGTGCTTGTGTTTTTGGGCAAGTCTTGTTCGGTTATCTCCTTGTCCTGACTTAGTGACTCCGGATACTTTTCTATCCAACGACTTACACGGATTTGATTTCTCGACCAACAACTTAGCATCCTTGCCTAGTCACCCGGATTCAATCCTCAGACAGACTTGTAAATCATTCTTTTTCGTATCCCAATTTGATCATCACCTTGACCGTATTCCAGCCTTACCTTGTCCGGATTTGGTTTTGATCAACCAACTCGTACAAGGGACTTATAATTTTTTTTGGGTGCTGGTTTGTTTGATAGAGGGGTTCAAATTCTTGCTCAAGGTTGCCCTTACCTTCTTTTTGGACCTTTTATTTTTTTTAAGCCCATATTTTTTTCTCTTAGCTTTCTCCTTAGCCCATTTTGTTTTTTATTTGTTACCTTAGATTTTTTTGTGGATCAATTTTTTTGCTGTTTTGATCGTTTTTTAAATTGTTTGAGAATTTTTTGAACTGATTTGGATCGCGTAAACTGTTTTGATCAGTTTTAACTGTTTTTGACTGTTTTTAACTATTTTCAACAGTTTTGACTGTTTTTACTAATCTTTTGACAGTTTTTCGTTGATTTTTGATATCTCAACAGTTTTTGTGCTCTTTTTCGGGTATTATTTTTTTTGAGCTTATCAGTTTTTGATTTCTTTGAACCGATTTCACTGCATTAGATTCTTGTGATCAATCTGATTTCTAAAATGGTAGTTTCTTTTGAGAGGGAGAATATGGAATTGAAAATTAAAATTTCTGAACTAGAAAAGAGTGTGAAGGATTATACTGATAAATATATCAATATGTTCTATGAAAATTATGCAAAGGTGGAATTTAATAAAGACTTAAAATAGGAAAATAAAGAAAGTAGTGCACGTGTTGAGAATGACTTCATGTATAGGATTGAAAAGTTGGAAAACACTCTGAATTCTGTCAGAAAATATTCTGATGATGATTTGAAAATGTGGAGTAAAGCTAATAAGGATTTGTTTAATAAATTTCAAGAGGTTAAAAGTGCACTACATACTGAGAAAAACTCTCTAAGGAATTTTACTGAGACTGAGGACTTAACTGATAAACTTCATAAGTTTGAGAGTGATTTGAGTGAGTTAAGAAAGTTATTGGACTTCGAGAAGAAAAATGTTTTGGAAACTAAGAAGATTTTAAACATTGAAAGGAATGAATTTGAGAAAGAGAAGAAGAGGGTGATTGAATTAGAGAAAAAGTTTGGTGCTGAATGCATATCTTATGAAAATAAGATAAACTCTCTAGAGTTGAACGTGAAAATGCTTCTAAATCAGATCTCTGATTTTAAGCAGCTGATTATCTTGGAACGAGCCAAGATAGATAAAGAAAAGAACGACATCAGAGAAGAATGTCTAAGCCAGAATCAGATTTTGTCTGACAGCATTGCTCAAAAGCATAAGGTTTTAGACGAAGAGAATAAGTTATTTGTGCTTGCAAAAAGAAATACTTCAAAGAAATATGCAGTTATAGCTAAAGAGCTTGCTGAAAAGAAAAAATGGCTCGACATCGCTTCTGAAAATGAGAAAAGCAGCTCAGATGAAGAGAGAAGAGAGTTTAATAATCAGAAGAAGAAATTTGAGATGCTTAAGGAGTTAGAAGGTAAACTCCTGGATAATTCAAAGAAATTGTCTGATCTGAAGACAGAACTTGAAACTAAACTGAAAATGAGAACTGGACTCAAAGAGAAGTATGATTTAGTTGCTGATGAACGAGACCAGCTTTTAAAGAAAGTCAAAGACTTTTCTTGTGTTCAGAGCTCAACTGGTTCTTCTTCAAATGTAAAACCAGCTTTTATGACTGTTCTAAGTCTAACAGTTATTCGAGCAATCCTAAATCTACTGTTTCTAAGAACTATTCTCGTTCTTCAAGCGAGTACTATCAAGGGTATGTTATCGGATCACCCAATATTCATTCAAAAGTGAAAAGCATTTGGGTTAATAAGTCTGAATCTGTTTTATCTCATAACTCTGTTGTTACTAACAATCTTCCTTGTTTTATGAGATCCACTTCTGACTTGATAAATCTTAGCAAGAAAAGGATTATGTGCTCCACATGCAAAACTACTGATTTTGTGAACAGGAGGAGGTACAACAGGTGGACCGGAGACAACATAATTCAGAACAGTTGGAAAGGTAATAACAGGTATGATCAAAATAATAATTGGTTTGGATCTTATTTTGTATATAATCATCCTGGTAAAAGAGCGAAAAAGAACATATCTAATAAGAATAGATGGTTTAGAAATTATAATATCCCACAACCTGATACTAACAAAAAAGAACCCAAGTTCGTTTGGATACCAAAATCTGTTTGATTTTATTTTGTAGGTGCGTCATTACTGCGCTGATCAGAAATTCATACAGATGATGCACAAATTCAGGGGGAGGTTGTAATTTGTCCAAACAACACAGTTCAGGACCGTGCATAAAACGTTTTTTTGTTTCTAAACACCCAGTTTAGGACCCGTGCTAAACATGTTTCCTATTTTTTTTAGTTGAATCGAAATATTTCTTAAATCTATTTTCTAGGGGGAGTCTCTAGAAATTTTAATAAAAGTTTTTGGAAAATGCAACTGTTTTTCGAAAACGAGTACTTTTTCTGAACAGGTATTTCCTGAGATTTTACTTGCGTAAGTTCTCATCGAACATAACTCCAATACCTGTTTCAGCTATTCTTCAAATTGTTATTATCACGTCTCTTAAAATGAAAATCATTTCGGTGATAATACGCTCGTTAGTAATCAAAGTTTGTTTTCTGATTTTTTTTCTACTTTGATTGATACATATTCGTTAATTCTTTGAATAATCATAATCTGTAAACTCGTACTTACAGATCTTCATTCATTTCTCTCACTTACTGAATAATCTGATTTTGCATATCAGTCCTTTATTGATTGTGCTTCAAAGTTACATCTTGATCAATTTTTTATTTGAGCATTGTGCTTTATTTGTAATAGCATTTTTGATCAATCATTGTGATCAACTGAGCATAATGCTAAATTTAGGAGGGACTAAGTGCTTATCAGAAATATCTCTATGGAATGTTAGAATCGACAGACCTACCCAAGAGGACAGCCATATCCGAGTGAGCTTAAAATCAAAAAAGGGTTCGTGTGCTGAGCTTAAAATGAAAAAGAGAGGGGTAGTTGTTGTGAGCTAAAGGAATTGGTGAGAGTTGTGTCAAGATTAAAAGAATACGAGAATCCTGTTCCAAACTTCAAAATATCGGGCATACCACATAATCTATTAGTTATCAATTCTTTCGAGACTTATATTGAAAAAGGCAAAGCCCATGCCAATTCTTGTCACAACCTCACCAGCTACTCATTTATCTTTCAACAGATGAGTATTTCAATAACACTAGGGGAACGCAGCTCACAATCTATCAATTTCTCATTCGAAGAAAGTTGAAATTGAAACAGAAGGATATTTGTCCCCCTTCAAGTCTTTTTGATCACATATTGAGTCAGATAAATTTGTGTAGTCCACACGATTTATCATTTTGAGCCTAAACATAAGCATATGTTGTTTTATCTTTCTATACTACATAGATTTTGCATTTTATATGTTATTTTGCCGAAACATTCATAGATATGCTATTATTATGCTATCGATGATTGAATGGAAGACCTGGTGAGATGAGCCTCATAAAGTCTCATATATACAGTACATCCGTTGTACTGAGTGTATTTGTTATACTCACAGGCCAATCTTTTTATAAAATTGAAAACAATTTCATACATTGAAATTGGTTGTTACCTTCCCATTCCCTTAATTTGAAAAGATTATACAAGTGGATTTGAAAAGATCTGCTTACATTTTTATGAATTGACGATTCTCGCTGAAGATTTCATTCATTTAGGTGTATTATGTAATGATTCTCATTTCATCATAAGGGGGAGTATGAAATAATGAATGAAATGTTCATTTCTAAACGATATAAGGGGAGTATGTTATAAAGATCAAGGGGGAGTAACATCAAAGATCGGCAAAAGACTCAAAGGAGTGTTGACTGGAAATAATTACTGAAGATTATTCTTGTGCTACAATGTCTGAGAGTTATTGAATGTGAAGATCATCCTTACAACAGTTTACTGATAAAGATTTATTGTCGAAGAGAACGATTAATTTTGGAAGAGAATTTCTGTTCGTTATCTGAAGAAGTTCATATTTGTGGAGAATATTAGTTATCTGATTTTTGAAGAAATTCTTTGAAGATCGTATCTTGAAGATCATTTTTGAAGATCGTTGTTGATATTGTTCTACATTGTTAAAAGAGAAGATCATTGATGTTCTACATTAGAGGAGGAGAATGTTAGAAGATTTTCTCAACAAAAGATTGTTTGAAGATTTCAAAAGTGAAAATTGTTTTGAAGTTTTTTGCAGAAGTCATAAAGTGCTTAAAGAGGCAAAGTTCAAACGAGATTCAAAGCGCGTAAATTCTTTCAAGCCTGAATACAAAGAGGGAGAATGTTAGAACTGAATTTCAGTGTTAAATTGTATTCATCTTGAAATATAAAATTGTCTGTAATTGTTGTAAAGTCATCGTGTTTGACTTTGTGTGTAATATTTGACTTTGACTAGTGGGTAGTACTTTGACCCTATAAACAGTTTTACTTTGTGTAATTTTGGTAAGAGCTAAATTGTAAAAATCAGTTATGTAATAATAGAGTTTGACCAAGTTTGAAGGTTTGACTTTTTCTCTCAAACTCCTTCCAAGTTCTTAATGTTCAAATCTAGATCTGCCATGGATGTATGAAGCTTTTATGAAGATTGATCTTAAAGTGACCTTTCAATTTGAGATTGTGATTCGTTGTTATTCATAAATTTTCTTGATATGATCAATATTTTTGAAGTTTTGAAGGATTTTTGAAGGTTTTCAAAAACTTTATGTTCGTATAAAACTCATAAATTTTTGAGTTTTTGATCCATTTTTGGTTGAATCATTGAGAAAATTTGTGTTTGTCTTTGAAGATATCTGGTTGAAGTTGTGACCGTATTTGTCATAATCCAGATATAGCATTATCCGGAATCTGTGTGAATTTTGAATCTAAGTAACTGGTTGTTTGTGAATCCGTTAAACTCTTTATACGTATTGTTTGCTATCCATTCAACTATTTGACTGTACTTGTTGATATCCGGTAGCTTCATTGTCTGGATTTGATTGTAATTTTGATTAAGTGTTTAGCGTTTACTTGGTTGTTATCCATATTGTATGTTAATCAGATTACTTGTTATCCGGATTAAGTGTTTACTATCTTGATAACTTTGTTGAACGGATTGCTTGTTGACCGGATTGTGCATTGACCGTATTTTGTGTTGACCGTATTGGTTGTTGACTTTTGGTGATTGATTGTTGACCGTATTTCATTTGACCGTATTTGATTTTTTTGTTGAAAATTGATAAGTTTTTGTTGATCCTCTGTTAGCTCCATTATTCCTATCTTGTAAAAGTATAGAAAAAGTATATTGCAAGTCTTGACAGAAGGTTAACTCCACAGAAGACAACAGAGGATTAGCAACAGAAGCCGTATGAGCGAACAAGTGAAGAGTGGCAGAATCTCTGATGCGTCTCACAGAGGTTTGGGAAAATAGTCCTCTGATCAAAAGAACATGCAAGTCATTTACAGCAGAGCCTCTGAGATGACTTACAGAGGGTCTGCGGTTTTCGTCTTCTGTGAAGTTTCTGTTCTAACAGTTTTCAAAGGTTGTTAGCCGCATGTGCTTCTCACGAGACTAGGACTTAATCGACTTTCTTTGGACGACCCAGATGAAGACACTTGTCAAGATCTAGTCTCTGAAGTCATTAGGAACTAGTATAAATAGCAGATAGGGCCTTTGTAAACTGTGTGCTTCCAGTATTGTAATTGTCAAAATTTTCAATTGAATCAATTGAAAAAACTTTGGAGCAATCTTCTGGCATTCAGTTTCTCCATTGAGACTGTGTGTTCTTGGTGTGTTTAGAATTTCTAATCACTTACTCACTCTGTTTTGCTCTTATTAATACTTCCGCTGCACTTCAATTGTTTTAGAGCTTATTTAGAGTGTTAGATCAATATCAAAGTTGAATTCAGATCCTACAATTGGTATCAGAGCAGGTTTTGAATTCTAATTCAAATAATTCTGCTTTTGGTATTAATCTGTGATTCCTTGAACACCATTTTCTTCAGTTTACCCTGTTTCACTCACTGTTGAATCAGTTTCATCTTGTTCCTTTTTTTTTCTCTCTTCAAATTTCAATGGCGAACATGGGTAATACCTCGTTCATGAGTACTGGATCTCAATCCAAGCCTCCCACGCTTATCCGAGAGGAATACCCACAATGGAAAGTGCGCATGATCAACTTCCTTGAAGGAATTCACCCCAGAATTTGTGAATTTCTCTACAATCCATCATACGTGCCAATGAATTTGATTCCACAAGTTCCAGCAACAGGTAGAACCCCCGAAGTTCCTGAGCACTATGAGCCAAAACCAACTACAAACTGGAGCGATGAAGAAAAGGTATTGGTTGAATTGGGAAGCAAATGTAAAAGACTGTTAATCATAGCTATTCCTCATGAGATTTTCAAATGTATTGATCACTGCCATATGCCTTTGGACATTTGGGCAGAATTGGAGAAACAGATCAAAGGAGGGAAAAAGACTCTCAAGAACAACCGAGCCATTTGTATTGATGAATATCATAGCTTCAAGGCTAAGGAGGGTGAATCCCTGTCGGACACATACTCCAGGTTCAATACCTTAATCAGCAATTGCAAGAGATATGGAAGGGTGAGAACTACAGAGGACAACAATTCTATGTTCTTGAAAAGTCTTGGAAATGAATGGATGCATTTGACCATGTCAATGAAGGCCA
>NW_020203318.1:0-1503 GCF_001531365.2 Cynara cardunculus var. scolymus | reverse complement strand
AAAATCGGCCTCTGGGTCGATCCCTCTGCAAGGATTGGCTTGACAGTTCYTTRYAGGGCATCAAACGTACCCGTGGACGTTGTTTGGACTTGTGGGAATTGAGATGATGTGGCTTCGCCTTCTCTGTGGTGCATTGGAATTTTGCTCTTCTTCGCTAGAGCCTCTGCCAGAGATATTTTTAATGCTTTGAGGAGTTCAGGGTCATCAGCATACTCCTCTTCATTAATCTCCTTTGGGGTTTCTGTGCTCGATGATGACCCCTTCTGTGAAGACTCTACAACTATGGCCTTCCCCTTGCCATTAGGCTCTGCAGCCTTTTCCTTGCCTTTTGCAGCTATAGAATCCCCAATCTTGACACCTCTGGCAGGTGCTCTGGCAGATGTCTTCTTCTATGATTCTGGGGCCTTCTTCTTCTCCTTCTTCTTCTCCCCGTCATGACAATCATCATCACCTTTATGATCGTCATGGCTCTGTACGGCGTCTGCCTTGCATGTAGTCAGGGGAACCCTCTTCAAATGACGCAAGATTTTTGTGGCCGCTTTGTACATTTTCTCGATCACCTTTTCAGCACCTGCCGAGACATTCATCACATCTAGCTCTGTAGCCCATTTAAGCTTGGAGACGGAGCTGAAGATCTCTGCTCGAAGAAGGTCACCTTCCTTTACAAGCTTTGACGTGCAGTCTTTGATGAGAGTGTTTGATGCTTGGGCCTCTGTGACAAGTGCTCCGATATGGCCAGTCACAACATCCCCTAGGGCATCCACCATCCACCATATCATCCAGCTCTCTACGAGTTGCCAAATGATTAATGTTGGCCCTTGAGGTCTTCGTGTCAAGGCGGTAGGTGACTGCAGAGGAGAACATCTCCTTGATTTCGTCTATGAATGAAGAGTAATCCGCGTAGCCTACAGAGACGAAATCGGCTGCGAATTGAGCGGCCAGCTCTGTGAGTTCTATCTTTAGCATCTTGATAGAGGAAGGGTTGAGCGTCATCGCTTGAAAGGCTTCTGGAAGATCATCCTTTCGAAGGACAGAGCTCTGAAGGGTTACTAAAGTAGACTTCAATTCTGCAGTTGAGGAGGATAACTCCTTCAGAGCTTCTATGAGCGGCGTGAGGTCTTGTGGCGTTGAGCACGAGATGAACAAGCTTTTCAACTTGTCCATCTTTTTGAACAATTATGTGGAAAAGGTGTTAAGCTCCCCCTTTGTCACATAGTCGTTATGGGAACTCGGACCACCAACACATGGTGATCCTTTGGCCTTGGAGCTTGAGGCTCCCTCAGCGGTTAGTTTTTCGTAGCCTGCTCGAGGACTTCCACCGGATCCTCGCACATCTCCTTGAGGAGAGCCTACCGGTGTTCTGTAGATCTCATGTCCGGTAGTTTCAGAGCCTATCTTGACAGTTTGATCTAGTGGAGATAGAGGGCGTTCTAGACCCTCTACCTCTGTGATCCTCACCTGTGCCTCTGAAGCACGTTCTGGTTGTACACTATTGTGAGGAGA
>NW_020203317.1:19963-21414 GCF_001531365.2 Cynara cardunculus var. scolymus | reverse complement strand
ACCTGCCGGGTCTGGCTTGCATTTGCCCCTGATTTCCTCTTTGGACAAGTATTCCTCATGTGATCTGGACTCCCACAATCGAAACATAATCGTTTCCGGCAACCCTTTGCTGTGTGACCCCCTATATAACATCTTTGACAAATGATGCAATTCCCCCGATGCGGAAAATTGCACCTATTGCACTTCGCCATGTCATCTTGCCTTACCACCTGCGTCTGTGCACCAAAATTCCTTACTGTCCTCTTGTTCCTGTCAAATCTTCCCCCAACTCTTCGATCCCCATGCTCCTCCATCTTTCGCTTTCCTTTAGAAAATCTTCCAGATCGAATAGCATTATTTGTGAGCTTTGTGGCAATGTCTATTGCCTCCTGAAGAGTCTTTGGATTGGCCGAGGTAATGTTTCCCCGAATTTTTGGAGACAATCCCCAGATATACCTTTCTATGCGAACTTCCTCTGACGTTACTAGATGTGGCACTAGGTTCGCCAATTCATGAAATCGAGCCGTATATGCAGATATATTATCCCCTTTCATTTCCAGATTCCATAGCTCCATTTCCAGCTTTTGAAGTTCACTTCTGGGGCAATATTCGGCCTTAAGGAGTTTCTTGAACTCCTCCCACGAAAGTTGGTTGGCCGCCTCTCGACCTCTAGTCTGTACCAAGGTATTCCACCAGGTAAGTGCCCTCCTTTGCAACAAACATGCTGCATACTCCACTTTGTTTGCTTCAAAACACTTACTGATATGGAGAACAGATTCCGTACTTTCTATCCAAGTCAATAGTCCTACAGCCCCCTCAGTCCCATTGAATTCTTTTGGATTGCAGGATCTGAAGGTTTTGTAAGTGCATTCTCTGGGAGGTCTAGACTCAGAGTTTAATGGTTGGTTGCCATTCAAACCAGTAGCCACTCGACTAACAATGTTGGGAACTGCATCTAGAAGTTGCTCTGACACAGGTCGTGCAACTTCGGGGTTCTCTCTCCTTGGCGGCATTTTCTATGGCCTAAAATCAGATGGGAGTTCATCATTAATATAGCAATACTATGATGATATCTCTTAGTTATGTAATGATACCAAAAATGTTCTTCGCAAGGGAAATAATCAAGCATTACTATAACCAAATTAGAGTAAACTCATTCATACAATAAATTGACATAATAAGCATTCTTCAAAAGATGTCCATGAATTGATATACTCGTGGCAGGTACAAAACAGGATCTCTAGTAACAGTACAAAAGAGTGAGTATCTTATCCTTAATTCTTCTTCTAGAACATCCATCCTATGATGATTCCCATCAATAGCATCATCACTCCACTCACTACCATCCATCTATACAATATCCTTATTTCCTGCCTTGCTGCAGCGACGGCATCCGCGTTGCTTAGCATGCTCTCATGGTGTGCTTCCATCACATCGGACAGATTGTTTAGAATGTGATGGTGATATCCCAG
>NW_020203317.1:16474-17733 GCF_001531365.2 Cynara cardunculus var. scolymus | reverse complement strand
CTTAACTAAATTAAGGGATTTCTACCCTTCGCCTTTGGTCTTCTTGACCAGAGCCTCTGGTCGGCCTAGGCAATGGATATTTATAAAAGTGCAACAAAACTCATGCTTTTCATAACAATTTCTTTTGCTGGAGCATACCTCTGGTTCGACCGATTAAGTTTTTCTCATTACACGTAAATTAAGCACATGTGATCAGACTCTGCTTAAGCGACATGTAACAATATGACCCGCTTTAAAATCATATGATTTCAAATTTCTTGAAAATATTTGGAAAAATTTTGGTTATAGTCGATGGTTTTTAAAGAAAACCAGCATTCTCTATAACTGAGGCTTTGATACCAAATCTGTCACACCCCGCTAAAGCGGAAACACGAGATGTAACAGGCAAGCGAGTCATAGCAACAGTTAATAAATAACACCATTCCAAGTTGTTCAAAAACGAAACAAGTTTATCGACATAACTGAAAATTAGAACTGAATACACTTTTCTCAAAATACTTCCATTTCAGACTTTAATCGATCTTGCCATGAGTATGCTCCCAAAACAGAACCAACTTTACTTTAATCCTGAAAAACATGAAAATAAAACAAGGTCAACTACAAAGAGTTGGTGAGTTCACGGGTTTTCATATGCACAAAACATTTCAATGCATAAACCAAGTAATTGCAAACWTATGYGAATTCTTTGCACTTAATAAAAGTAAATCTCTCACGATGAAGAACTTGAGACGCTACTGAGCCTTACYTGACCAACTGCCCCATTAATTTTCGAACAACCAAAAGTATCCCGTACACTACTTAGGTCCCACAGTTCGATTTAGTACTAATTCAGCGTTGGTCCAAATTCCACATGATTAGACCAAGAAAAACATAGGTAATGTGCACCCCTTTCTGGATGGGACTGTCAACACAATAGCGGCTATCCACAATACCACGGCCCGGGGATGGACCCGAGTTAACAAGTAGCGTTTATGCATGGGGACTTTTGTTTGAAAAATATACTCTCAAGCACATCAATCTAACATTTATTCAAAGTGCAATAACAGTTAACAAATATAGCTTAGAAAGACCCGACTAAGCAGTTCCTTAGTCCAGAGGTTTCAAGCAAAACATCGACTAAGCAGTTCCTTAGTCCAAAGATTTCAACCAAAAACTTGAGTAAGCAGTTCCTTAGTCCAAAGGTTTTACATAAATAAACATGCAAAGTTTGCTCAATATCATGCTTTTCCCCCATAAAATAATCAAAAGCAGTAAAAGTG
>NW_020203317.1:4108-15184 GCF_001531365.2 Cynara cardunculus var. scolymus | reverse complement strand
CATTTGGCATTGCACAAGTTAACTTTGTCAGTTACCCGCCGAAACGTGTTCTTCCGAACCAATCTTGGGAATTTTGCGAGATATTCTCTAATCATCATAGCTAAATCCTAGAAAGACTTAATTCTCAATAAAGATCCTAAAATAAGGTACTAACCTGAAATCCCGAAATGACGGATTGTCACAATGAAAATCCAATTTTTTTAGGAAAAGCTTTATACTATACCCCAACTTTATATAAATTTGAATATCCTAATTGTGGTCTCGAGTTTCAAATTAAGTTTACAAAATCTTCTGATGAAGTAGAAGAACAAGAGGATTTTAACCAAAAAGAAAAGAAAAAATGCAAGTTCCCTTTGATTATACAAATTTAAATGACAGCTACAAAACACAAGTCTCTGCACTTTCAACTGATTATTTTCACAGTTATTCAAAAGCAGAGCTTGAATCTAAACTTGCTGAACCAAAACTTTATACACCTACATTAATTTTAGAAAAACAAGTGGTTCAGTTAGAGAAGATTTTAAATGAAGAAAGACTTTCATTTAATAAACAGAAACAAGAATTTCTAAATAAAATTGAAAAATTAGAAAATTCTAAACTCAAATCAGAACGAGTTGAGTCTAAATATTTTTCGTGTGCTAAATCATCAAGTGACACTTCAGATTCAGAAGAATTAAATATTTTAAATGAAAAAAATCAATTTTTCGGATATCTTTAACTCAGAGACTTGTGTAGACAATGAGATTGATAAGTTTGATTTCTCAAAGAAACTTCCCAGTCACGAGGATTTTATTGTAAAAAATGAAATGACTGAGGATTCCGACATAACTTCAGATTTGAAAAAGAATTTCAATAAAAAACCTGTTTATGAGAATTGGTATTATAAAAAGAATAAATCTAAAAAGAATTCGAGGAAACAGAAGAAGCATACTGATAAAAAAATTAAACATAAAGTTCATTATTCATTTAAAACTAATGATATTATTTTTCCTATTTCAGATAATTCATTGAAGTTTAAGAAGGTGTGAAGAGTAAAAGACGAAGATAAATTTTCAAATCAACAAAAAAAGAATAGTTTTGCTGATTCTGTATTAAATAATTCAACATTGAATAATCCTGTACACAGATATTCAGTAGATGAATTGTTTGATATTAAGAATAGTAAAAATAATTGTTCTCCATGTAGATTGGATGAGTTGTTTATGTCTTTTACTTCTTTTAAAGCTTATCATGTCATGCATTTTGCTTTATCTGCTTTATCTAAGAAAATCAATTTTAAAGAACGTTGGTTTGGTACATACAGTATACCACCAACAAAATCTAATCTCAAAGGACCCAATCTAAAATGGGTACCAAAACCCAATTGATTCATTGTGCATGTTAACCGGCATGTGTGGTTCTTAGACTCAGGATGTTCTAAGCACATGACTGGTAGAAAAGATCTATTATCTAAATTTGTTGAATCATTTGGAGGTACGGTAAGGTTTGGAAATGACCAATACGCCTATCCTTGGATACGGTGATGTGATTTCTGGGAACTTAATGATAAAGAAAGTGTTGTATGTTGATAGACTTGGACATAATCTTTTCAATATAGGTCAGTTCTGTGATAAAAATTTAGAAGTTTGTTTTAAAGCTAACCAGTGCAGCATGCGTACTACTGATGGTAAGGAGCTTCTAGCTAGAATCCGAAGATCAAACCTCTACACAATCGACCTATCAAATACTTAAGTGGATACTGAAGTTTGCTTGATATCCAAGGAATCCTTGAAGCAAAATCTGATGTGGCATCGACATCTTTCTCATTTAAATTTTAAATATATGAACAAGTTGGTTTGTGACAACTTGGTTAAAGGCATCCCAGACTTACAGTTTCATAAAGACCATGTGTGCAGTGCATGTGAAATGAGTAAGCTAAAAAAAGCTTCACATAAGCCGAAAACAGAGTTCAATATCGATCATCCTCTTCATCTACTCCATATGGATCTCTGTGGTCCTATGCGAGTCCAAAGCATAAATAGAAAGAAGTATGTGCTAGTCATTATCGATGACTACTCCAGATATACATGGGTTCATTTTTTGAGGTCAAAAGACGAAGCAGCTGAGACAATTATTTCATTCTTGAAGATGGTTCAAACTAATCTACAACTGACAGTTCAGAAAATCAGAACTGATAACGGAACTGAATTCAAGAATAGTATTCTCGGCTCATTCCTAGAATTCATCAATGTCACACATACCTTTTCAGCAACCCAGACACCGCAACAGAATGGTGTCGTTGAACGGAAAAATCAAACATTAGTGGAAGCGGCGCGTACACTTCTCACTTGCTCTAAGCTTCCATTATTCATTTGGGCTGAAGCAATGGCGACTGCATGTTTTATCCAGAACCGATCTCTTGTACACAAAAGGTTTGGTAAAACTCCTTATGAAATTATAAATAAAAGAATACTTAATATCAAATTCTTTCGAGTATTTGGTTGCAGGAGTTTTATCTTAAATGACAAAGAGGACAGAGGAAAGTTCGCTGCGAAGGCTGATGAAGCTGTCTTTATAGACTACTCAAAAACGTCTGCTGCATACAGAGTTTACAATAAAAGAACGAAAATCATCAATGAGAGCATCAATGTTTCATTCGATGAAGTTATTGATGTGGCTTCTGAACAAAACGGTTCAGGACCCGGGCTGTTAATTAATACTTCGCGGAAAGCAGATAAAATTGAATCTTCGAATTCTGATCTTTCAGATTTAGATTCTTTGTTTGAAATTTTTTACGATGAATATTTCGATAATAAATCTAATAAGTCCAATGATTTGTCCAGGAATACTCAAACCGAACAACAGTTATCTGGTCCATCTGCTGATGTTCCAGTAACTGAAACTGAAGAAGAATTAGAGGAAGTTGATGAAGAAATTCAAATGGAAACTCCTGACGAACAAGTTCAGTGTGAAGAGGGTTAAATACTGATGTGCCAGAGGTGTCGGTCGTTCAAGATGAAAATACCTTATCTCAGTCAGATATTCAGCCTACTCCAGTTCCAAATGTTGAGCCTTCATCTGAACCTGTTCCAATTAATTCCCCCAATGCTTACACTGATCAAAATTCAGATTAAAGTTCCTATATTCCCCTACCTCATAGCAAAAAGTGGACCAGAAATCATCCAATACATCAAATTATTGGTGATCCATCAACATCTATTCGTACTCGGTCTGCTACTGCTAATGAGTGTCTATATTCCACTTTCCTAAGTAACATTGAACCAACTAAGGTGTCTGAAGCCTTAGCAGATCCGGATTGGATACTTGCGATGCAAAAGGAGCTGAATCGGTTTGAAGCACTAAAGGTCTGGAGATTGGTACCGCGTCCCAACAATAAAACGATTATCGGTATAAAGTGGGTTTTCAAGAATAAAAAGGATGAAGATGGCGTTGTTGTTAGAAATAAGGCCCGACTCGTTGCAAAATGATACAATCAGCAAGAAGGTGTTGACTACAATGAAATCTTTGCCCCGGTAGCACAGATCGAAACTATAAGGATGTTTCTGGCGTACGCTGCTCATAAGAATTTCACTGTGTATCAGATGGAGGTCATGACGACATTCCTTTATGGTTTTCTCAAGGAAGAAGTTTATGTTGCTCAAACGGAGGGTTTGGTGGATCAGTCAAAGCCGGATCACGTATACATCCTTGACAGGGCTTTATACGCTCTTAAACAAGCACCGAGAGCCTTGTACGATATTTTATCAAAATTTTTGGTAAAATCAGGTTTCTCGAAAGGTAATATTGACACAACTCTCTTTATTAAAAAGAAGAAGTAGGATATTATTTTGATACAAATTTAAGTAGATGACATAATATTTGGATCTACGAACCCAAAATACTGCAAAAACTTTTCTGCCTCAATGGTTTCTCGTTTTAAGATAAGTATGATGGGTGAGATGAACTTCTTTTTAGGACTTCAAGTCAAACAATTATCTTTGGGAATTTTTATTTGTCAAACAAAATATATTTTTGATACCCTAAAGAAATTTAATTTGAAAAACTATTCATCTAGCAAAACACCTATGGCTCATGGTACAAAACTACATGATGATTCATCTGGAAAGCTGTAGATCAGAAAACATATCGAGGCATGATTGGTTCTATAGTGTATTTGACGTCTTGTAGACCGAATATTATGTTTTTGATACATCTTTGTGCCAGATATCATGCTAATCCAAAAGAGTCCCATTTAAGTGCCGTTAAGCGCATTTTTCGCCATCTGAAATGGACTGCTAATCTTGGACTCTGGTATCCCAAAGGTACTAGCTTTGAACTAACAACATACTCAGATGCAAATTACGTAGGTTGTATGTTGGACAGGAAGAGTACCTCGGGGCATCTACAATTTCTGGGTGATAAACTAGCCAGCTGGGCTTCAAAGAAACAAAACTGCGTATCCATCTCTACTGCTGAAGCAGAATACGTAGCTGCTGTTAGCTGCTAGCTGCTGTTCTCAAGTATTATGGATGCAGACACATCTCAGAGACTACGGGTTTTATTTTAATAAAATTCTCATTTATTGTGATTCCAAGAGTGCAATAGCAATATCTTGTAATCTTGTTCAACACACTAAGACCAAACATATAGATATCCGGTATCACTTTATTAAAGATCATTTAGAAAAAGAAACTACTGAGTTGTATTTTGTAAATACAAAATTTCAATTAGCCGACTTATTTACGAAAGTTTTATATGAAAAACACTTTAGCTTTCTAGTATCTAAGTTAGGCATGCTAAATTTAAAAATTTGAAATTTTCTTAAAAACAGTTCAATTTATTGAACTGTGTTTAATTCAAATTCATTTTTTCAAAATATTTGTATTTTTTAATACAAATCAGTATTTCATTTTTTTATGTGATTTTAAATTCTTTGATCGTGGAAATCTATATTTGAGGGGGAGTGTTGAATTTTATTTGTATTTTAACTGATTCATATTTTGAGGGGGAGTAAAAATATCTTTATATACTAATAGTTTAATTTTTCTATTACAAGTTATTGAATAATATCTAATTTTTGAAAGATTTAAGAGTTTAAAAGAGTAAGTGTTTGGCCGATTTAGACTGGATATATCCGGACAAAGCAGTGTCCGATTTAGGCTAATCCGGACAAAAGGCTATTCGATAAACTCTTATCCAGACAAGATTAGATATGATTCCAAGGAGTTGTGCGATTTTCTAAATCACTTGATGTTATTGTCCGATTTGATAAATCGCTTGATCTTTGTGTGTGTCTAAGTGTCTAAATCGCTCATCACATTGAGCAATTTCCTTTTAAATTGCTTGTCCCTTGAGCGATTTATGTCTTAATCGCTTATCCTTTGAGCGATGTTCGTTTAAATCGTTTGCCTCTTGAGCGATGTTCATCTAAATCGCTTCTGTCTTGAGCGGTTTATCGTCCGGTTTAAGTCTTAGTCGTTTGAGTATATTCTAAATCGGACAACCCTTGTCCGATTTATCTTAATCCGGATAAGCTTTGAGCGGTTTTGAAGTGGAAGAATTTTTCTTTTTCCTATATATACTCATTCGTTTTTACCATTCATTTTTTTACTTTCACTTTCATCGCTTATTACTGTTCATCGTCGTCTCTGCTTACCCAAATCGCCCAAGTTCTTCACTATCTTCATTCGACTCTGTGTTCTTAATCTTCATCTTCATTTTAAAGGTTGTTATCGTATATCTTTTGGACAAACTTTGTGCATTCTTTGGACTGTTTTGGACTTAATAAGTAATCATAACCTAAATTGAATCATAATCGACTTTGGACTAAAAGGACATAAATCTGAATAAATGACTTAAATCGATTCTAATAAAACCATTCAAAATCTAGTTTCTGTGTTGTTAACAAGGTTTTAGTTTAGGTTTTATTCGTTTTAATCATTTTTAGATTTAGGTTAAGTTTGTTTTAGTCGATTTAGGGTTTTTAGTTTTGATCGAATTCTCACCGAAGAAGGTGACCGGATTTTAATCCGGTCAACCTCAATCCGTGTGATTATCCGGTTTAGGTTTTACTTAGGATTTTTTTTTGTTTCTTTTTGACCGGATTAGTAATCCGGGTGTTTTTCTTTGACTTAGATTTTTTTTTGTTTCGGTTTTTGACCGAATTAGTAATCCGGGTAAATTTTTTTTTTACTTAGATTTTTTTTTTCATTTTTTTAATTAAAAATTTGTTTTTGTTTAATTTTTTTTTAGTATTAATTTTTTTAGTGTTAAATTTTTTTTAGTCTTTTAATTTTTCTTAAGTTTTTCAATTTTTTTAGAAATACTTTGTGTCGGTTTTTGGATATTAGCATTATATTTTTAATCTGGATCTAACATTTCATATTTTTACAAGTACAAATTGCTGAACAACATAATCAGTCTGACGAGGAATCTCATATTTCTTCTGTCAGATCTAACAATATCAATAATCCAACCTAGCCAACTCATACCTATTCTAGATGAAAACTATTACCTCAATGTTTTTATCTTGAGATCAAACCCATAACCATTCTTTCAACTTCGATGAATACCGGATCATTCCAGAAATACTTCGTGGACATCCCATTTCCTATGCCCTTTCAGCCAATATTTCTGTTCCGATGATATACCTGCAACAATTTTGGAACACGCTCACACTTGCTAAATATGGCGATACACATTTTTTCGAAGGAAACGTAGACGAATACACAAGTCGTTTGACTTTAAAACGACTCCGGAGAATTCTGCGACTACCGGTACCGGCCTCGACAGGTTTTGAATCGCTAGTTACTGATGACGAGCTCTGCTGAGATATTAAGAGATTAGTATACTCACAAGAGTTAATTAATCCATCTCAGTTCAAATGGCAATTTTATCCGTCTATATGGCATATTCTATTTTCGATCCTTAACCGATGCCTGACATCCAAGACTGCCGGGATCGACACCTGCAACAGTTCATTTCTCAAGTTCTTCCATGGGGTTGCATACACGCGCAAGTATGATTATGCACTGATCATATGGAATGAACTAGTCGAGCTGGTCAACGCCAAACGTTTCCCATCCAAGGCAAGAAAGTTTGTGCCGTTTCAAAGATTTTGCAACTAATCATTAAAGCCATGATGAACGCCAACGATGACATCCCGGCCAGGGCAGACAGTGAAGTTGGGCCATCGTTCGTCATGACGCGTATTCGTCAACACACAGAAGTTGAAGACTTGAATTCTATTATGGAAATTCCACCGGAGCTATTTGCCTTCGCTGATCAAAGGGCTTAGTGCGTTATAGATTATAGGAGAGTGATGGATCCTATAGCTCAACCAGAACCGGTTGAACTTACCCCAGGATCAACCCATGCCTTAGCTAAGGGAGAGGGTCTAGCTATAGCTGAGAGCGTTCAAGAACACGGGTAACCTGAACAGGGTTGTGAGCAGAGAGAAAATGAAAATGAGAGGGGTAATCTAGAGCGGGGAGCCCCTAATCAGCACAGTACTTCAACTGATAGTACTTCCACAGCTTCTTCAAGCTCAAAAGATACGACATCCAATGATGAGGCAACTCAGGGTGATGCTAATATTGATGATGATGATGATAACAATGATGGTGCTGACAATGCTGCTCAACCAGTACTTACACAGAATATTCAAGTGGGAGTAGTCATTGATAACATTGAAGATATATTTCCCGAAATAGAAGGCCCACAGACTTGCCCAAGTCTACAATCGTTATCTTTCAATGTTGATGAAGATTTTGGTGGTACATACGATGATTTTGATCGATTAATTGATGATATTCCAGTAGTAGAAGATGAGGGCGTTCAAGTCAAAAATGTTGAGAGGATGAGTGAACGGGAAGGAGAAAAAGATGGTGAGAGTGTGAGTGGAGCACAAAATGAAGAACAAGCTCCTATCCTAGCCGAAACAGTTAGCCGGGTACCCATATCTACTATCGACATTCATTTGCTGAATGTCGGTATTGAAACAGACATAGCTAGCCCAGCTATGCATTTGCACACCCCTCTCGGCCACTCAACTGATTCTCAACAACCAGTTGTTTCAATTTCTCATGGGGATTTAACACATAATCTATCTGTTTCTCATTCGAAGAATGTGGATATTGAAATTAGTAGGCCTTTACCCCAGCCTATGACTTCGATTATGTGCACCTCGAGTATAGAGCCTATACACATAGGTACACATGAGTCAAGAGCATCTGTTGCTCAACCAACAGTTCTTAGTGAACTTGCCGGAACGACCGGAGTGGAGTCTTTGACTTACCACAAGGACAGGTCGGAAGTCCTACCAGTGCTAACATCACGCCAACACTGAACGCAGGCACAACAGTTTATTCAACTGTTGTTTCAACTGGCAATCTATGTGATCCAAGTGTGACTTTACCCGACTTTGTGTCAAGGGAGTATCTGGACGGTGCCCTAAAGGCTGTTCAAGATCACATGGAAGCACATATTCTATGTCTCAAAAGGATGATGAAGGGAAAGGAGCCGGTAGTTGATGAATAACCGTCTGTGCCGTCACCACCGCCAGTGCCTGAGCCTCCGAGGGTACAAGAGCAATCGGTGGATGAGCTTAAATCGTTGCTATACGCAAAGTTGATGTCAACTCAAAATCCAGATGCGACTGATGCAGACTTGGTTGGGCTCCTCCAACAACTTGTTGATGACAACCCCACTGTTCGAGCCTCAGAGTTTTTGGCCTTTCAAGATGTAGTTGCTTCTAATTTCTCAAAAGTTAGCAAGCTAATTACATCAAACACTCAAATCCTGAAGAATTCAATTGATGCCTTATCTGAAAGGGTATCGATCTTAGAAGATACGTGTCGAGCTCAAGCCATCTCATTAAAAAGATGACATGATGATCCGGACAATCCTGATCATCATGAGGGGGAGAGAAAGAGACAGAGGCTGGCTGAGTCGTCTGTTCATGTTGATAGTGTTGAAAGGGATCCAGATTCTCAAGCGGTTAATGTTGAAAGTCCTGTTCCTGAAAGAACAAGGGAAAGGACTATAGGCTCAATAATAGTTGAAGATGAGATAGTCGTGGAGACAAATCCAGTAATCGAGACAATGATTGAAAAGCCGGTAGACTCCACTGTAGAAACAAGGTTGCTTCTGGATTTGTCTGCGAACGTGGGATTTAATGAAGCTTTCTCAAAAGAACTGGGTGGAGATCTGGAATGTACTTTGACTTTGAAGCCGATATCAATGAAGAAGATCCTATCTTCCCATTCCAGGGTGATCATCGGACTCCATCTGAACCCTCCACTGCAGTTGATCTTGATGCTTCAGAGACTCCGAGAATGGCGTATGATCCTACAGAGATATTTTCTAAAAATTACGTGTCGTTTGCAATACGTGCTAATGTTCCAGGTTATGATAGAGCAAGGATCAGAGAGCCTTATCTGGAAGACATTTACTTCAGCATCTTTCTTCGGCATCGGAAAATTCTGAGCGCATATAAAATTCTTGGGATTCATAAAGAAGCCCGAGATTATCGCTTGGAGTATAAGCATTTTCTTAAAGCCAAGCGCCTCCCGATCAGCCAAGTACGGACCAGACATCGTGTTGTCTCCATCAAACAAATTGATGCCCAAAAAATCCTTAGAGTTTGGTATCCTGTGTTCACCGTTACAAGACAAGATGGAAAGGTCTGGGTATTCAGTGAAGCTGATTTCTCTAATCTGTACTTAGAAGATCTGGAGCACATGTACCACGAACTACGGAATATGACTGTCAGAAGAGAAGGAGCAGTAGTTGCTCTAAATGCTATCAAAAGGTTTATGAGGAGTCATGTCAAAGTATAAATGGTTCTGGATATCCAAATAGGTCTTGAAAACAATCAGAAGATCATTAATCTGAAAAGACCAAACCAAGAACTTGAAGATATTGAAGGCTATCCTCTGTTTATCATTCTTGAAGAACCGGAGTTTGGTGTGGTGTTTAGTGCTGAAGGTCGGATAAAGAAGTTTATGAGATTCAGTGAGCTGAATAAATATTGTGATGGTACTATAAGGATGGTGCGACGGGTGCTTGAAACGAGAAAAGCTAACAACAATAAAGCCGCAGAATCGAAGAGAATGAGTCCGAAGGAGAGGTATCTGCTGATTAATGCTCTGAATCTGCTTGATGATAAATTGCAATACCGGAGTGCGTTAAAGAGGCTAAAGACACTACTTGGGCTTAGAAAGACAAGATTTACAATGTCTCGACCTTGGGTTCAAGGATGTGCTTAATTGTTGTATTCAAGTTCTCCCATTGTAATTGTCTTTGTAATAGTTAGCCTTTGTTAATTTCCTAGTATAAATAGGTTTTAGCTGGTTAATTGTAATTAGTTTTACTAATCACCTTGTACTTTTCTCTCAAGTAATATCATTCTCAAGATTGGTGAAAATCTCTCTCTACTCTCAATTTGTGTTTTTGAAGAATTAATCTGATTTGTATGATAATTGGGAATATCAGGTTTCAAATCCCTGTACATCTTATTGGTACCTGGATGAATAGAGTATCAGGACTTATGACTTTCATTTAGTATAACTTTCCGGATATCCCCAAAATAAGGTACCCAAATTCGCTCTTGAAAGCACATAATTCCTCCATTGTTCGGTTCCAGAGTCAAAATCATCTTACTCAACGTTTCTGTCTTGATATGATCTTCTTTCATGGCTTTTTTCTGACATCTCAGAATTTCTTTATGAATATTAGGGACTAAATTTATTCTCATTGCCACAGCTTTAATAGTCCAACTTCTTTCTTTTCTACTCAATGCGTCAGCTACCACATTAGCTTTTCCTGGGTGATAGAGGATTTCACAATCTTAGTCATTTACAAGTTCAATCCACCAACGTTGCCGCATATTCAATTCTTTCTGGCTGAACAAATGCTGCAGACTTTTATGATTAGTATAAATCTGGCACTTTGTTCCCAGAAGGTAATGTCTCCAAATTTTTAAAGCAAACACCACTGCAGCTAATTCCATATCATGAGTTGGGTATTGCTTCTCAAGATCCTTTGTTGGTCCCGTAAGGGTCTACAAGAATAGAAACAGTTTGTAGAAGGGGGGGG
>NW_020203317.1:0-3158 GCF_001531365.2 Cynara cardunculus var. scolymus | reverse complement strand
CTCATTTTATTAAACAATGGAAATAATACAAGTATTACAGTACATATCCAGATCTTACAGAATATAAGAAAAATCACTGAAAGGAGATATAGTACATGAAGTTACAAGGAAGAGTGGATTGTTGTTACAAAGAGAATCTTATCCTAGAACACTTAGATCTATGTAAACAGGTACATCTTCACCAAGGTTTCTTCGACGTAGGAATTCCCTTCGTATCTTCATATCAACGACTCTTCCACGCATGCTATCATCTATCCAGAGCAAAAGATACAACAAGTGATCCATTGGACATAGACGTAGCTCTGACATTCTCTGAAATCTGACTTCACCGTCATAGTCAAGGAATATAACTCCTAACTCAGGTTTAAAATGCACAGAGTTGGGTGTATAGGGACCCTTATCTGGCAAGTCAAGATTCAGCATAGAAATGTCAACACTCTTATGACCCTTCAGGACTTCATCTAAGGAGAACTTTGTTTTATGTTCGTTCCTTACGGATGGTCCTTCATTAGGATCAGAGAGCTTTATTTTCTTCTTCCCACCCTTCTTCAGAGATGGCCTGTCAGGGACCTTGACATACCTGGACATCCTTTTGATGAGCTCATTGATGGTGTCCTCGATGATAGTCTTGTGTCTCGACTTGGATTGCTGAATGGCTTGTCTGATCTCCATCCATTCGCTGAATCCATAGCGGCCTAGGTAGGAAGGATACTCGGTAACGACATCAAGATTGTCCCTGGTGATGAGCATGGAGACTAGAGTACCATCGTCTTTGGATCGTCCGCTGATGCTAACGCTAATGATTGGGTGGGGACTGAGTCTCTTTTTCAGCTTTGCTTTGCTCCATTGCTTATCATTGTCCACAAGTTTCAGCTTCTTCTTGCGTTCAGCTTCTGCCATAGAAAGAAGTTTAGCTTGGGCTTGGACAGCACTCACCGTTTTCTTGGACTTTTTCTTGGGAAGGACTTTAGCAGCTAGTGAGTTGGCCAGCTTTAGGTTGTCTTCAGTCTGCTTCTTTTGAAGCTCTAGCTCTTTTTCAGCCCTTAATGCCTTGAGTCTTTCAGTTTCAGAAAGGAAGTCAAACTCACCACCACTAGAGGTACGAAGAGGAATTTTTACTCTAGTTTGGTCGAGCGACTCCTTAAGCTGAGACATCTGCTGGTCTGTTGGAGTATAAGAGCTGGGTTGATCTAATACCCACTCCAGTCGACCGCAGGTTGTTGAAGGAATGTGAAGTTGATATTCTTAAGTAATCACTACCTGAGAGGTAGAGTCTTCAAATAAGGTTTGTTGATGGCATGAGAAAAGTACCTTGAAGTTGCCTTTTTCAGCGACCGCCTTGCCTTTAGACTTGGGGTCCTGGTGCCCTGATGGAGTCGATTCACCGTGTCTTTGCTCCTCCTGGGATTGAGCTTCCCCGAGGGCAACACCTCTGGTGACTGTTGATGGCTTCTGGAACTTGATGGTAAAGTCATCTTCATCATCGTCGTCATCGTCACCATCTAGATCATCTCCGGTGTCTGGAATGACAGGTTCATCATCATCTTCATCATCATCATCTTCACCATCTTCAACATCATCATCATCACCAGCAGCAGTGATGGTATGGACATCATCCCTAGGGATGGCTTCGTCAACCTCAGCTAGAGCAGCTTCGGTGGACGTGATTACAGGAGCAGTAACCGCTTCAGCTTCAACAGCCTCAGCTTCAACTACAACAGAAGCTGATACTGGGCCAAAAACCTGAGAAGCTGTAGGAGCAGCATCAGATGATCCACCAATGTTGGACCTCATCTCCCCATCTCTGGCTAAAACAAGAGAGATTTGGCCAGAGAGTTCGTCCAAGCGCTGTCGCTAGAGAACCATTGAATCCTCCAGCCTTTGCAAAGCATTGGCTAGAGTTGTCGTTGCCTCACGTGTCTCATGGAGCTGAGCATGATCATCAGCAAAGAAGGAGGGTGCACTCACTGGAGCTGGTTGACGGACAACATCCAGGATTTGCTGAAGAAGTCCAAGTTGCTGATCAGCAATGGCCTGAGCATCGTCAGCCCTGCTGTGAAGAACAACAATGGCGTTGTTGTTGGCATGAACAACTTCTTGGAGAGTCTGGAGCTGAATCTGAACTTCTTGAACGTCCGCCTGGAGGGCTAGGAAGTTCGCATCAAGATCGCCTTGGCGGGGCATTTCTTGGTGAACTTCGTTGACCTTGGAGAGGACGGTATCAACGGTTGGAAGGAGAAGCTTGACGTCAGATGCCATATCATAGTCATCATCGACGTCCTCATCTCCTCCATCATCTTTCTCTCTTTCTCTAACATCTCCTCTACCTTCATGAGCAACAGGCTGCTGCATCAAAGAAGGACCTGCAAAAGAAGAAGTATGAGCAAAAGGCTCAAGGTTAGAAGAAATGAAGGGGTAGGAAGATGGAATACCTGAGGGGCCTTCAGTGACATCAAAAGGAGTGTCACTGGTGGGTGCAAAGAAGTCCTCGAGAGGATGGACATCCGTATGCTGTGGAGCATCGAGAGGAGCAACCTCAGGTCCTGTGGTGAGTGTCTCAGTATCAGGAAGGACAGTCGCTGATACAACATCGACACGTGTAAAGACCAAGGTGAAGGTGCCACTGATACGACAGTGATAGGAGAGATCACCGAAGAGGTAGGAGGGGTAACAAAAAATGCCTCTGGGGTAAGGCTAGTTTCAATAACTGAAACCTGTTGAGAGGCTTCAGCTAGAGACGTGATTGTCCCCTTTTTGGCTTTCTTGGCCCTCTGAGGAGAACCAAGAGTGGGTTGAGAAGGGCGTTTAGAAGAGGTTGTGATGGCTGGGTTAGACACGGGGGGGGTTTACCCTTGTCCTTGCCACCTGAGAGAAAGAGGTAGTGATGGACACAATTGAAGAGAGTGCCACATCACTGTCCCTCAGCTTGTGTTCCAGAATCCTGGAGCCAAGCCGGCATGCTGGAAGGTTACCTTCTATAGGGTAAAGACTTTTGAAGATTTTAGTCATTACCATAGAGAGGCACCTGGTGTAAGGCACCACCTTTTCTCGCTGGCGCTTGTTCAGCTTTAGCACCAGGTTATCGAAAATGACCGCAGCATAATTTATATTGTGACGTTGAATCGCAGAAATGCCTATCGTCAAGGCAATCCTAGAGG
>NW_020203316.1:17201-20764 GCF_001531365.2 Cynara cardunculus var. scolymus | reverse complement strand
CTACAGAGGTTCTTTGGCTTAGTCTTTGGAGATATGATAGCAGAGAAGCTGCCCTCTGCAGAGCCAAACGCACGATTGTATCCAATGAAGGAGTTTCACCCCACAGAGCATGAGGTAGGGTACAGAAGCCCAAGGCCACTTTCAAAAGCCATACTCAAATACCTTAGCAGAGGAGATAAGAAAGTGTATAGATGTGGATACAGGAGGCCAAAGCCGGTCCCTGAAATCCATCCATGCATAGGTATCCCCTTAGGAGAGAGAGTGCAAAAAATGAGGGTTGAGGGAAGAAGGGAGGAGCCAGCAGAGGCTAGGGAGATGAGTGAGGACAGACCAAAGGTAGTAAGTCCCCCTAAAAAACAAAAGAAGACAAAGAAGACTCAGAAGGATGTCGACTGTTCTGAGAAAAAGAAAGGGAAGAAGAGACCCGCAGAAGAAGAGGGTCCAAGTAGTCCTCTGTAAAAGCCGAAAAAGAAGAAATCGAAGAAGGCCCAACCCGCAGAGGTTGAGGTCACAGAGGCTGTAATCCAAGAAAGCCCAACAGAGGCTGCTCCTAAGCGCAGAAGGTTGCGCAAGATTGTTCAAGTAGAGTCCCCAACAGAGCAAATTCACGATGTAATCTTCGACCTTCAACAAGGGTTTACAGCGCCCATAGACGTGGCAGATTTGGGGGCAGAAGTCGTAATAGACGATAAAGAAGAAGATTTGGAGTTAGATGAGGGTGAAAAAGATGCCGAAGGAACATATCCAAGCCCACCTCCTAGTGCAACCCACATTACTAGGGACCCTGTTCTAGAGGGAACCCCTATTGAAAAAAGCGTGCACACGCTGAGCCCTAAACCAGCAAACCTCGCAGAGGACATTCTTTCGTCCTCTGTCGAATGCACAGTCCGGGAACCACAATCTACGCCCATATCCTCTCAAAAGCATACTGGTTTTAAAATAAGAGTCCATTTGCCCAAGGACTCATCACAACCCAGAGAGGCATCTGTTGCCCCTCCACACTTGAGTGAACAACCAAGTTATGCTTCAGAGGCATACGAGAGATTCACAGAGACTGCGGGTCTAGAACGCCAAAAGTTTCCACTCGATCCCTCTACCGAGTTAGGCTCTAAACCTACTAGGCACGACATCGATAGAACACTGGTAGGCTCTCTAATTGGAGATGTTCGAGGATTCGGTGGAAGTCCTCGAGCTGACATCGTCAAACCAGTCACTGAGGGCGCCTTACACTCCGAGGCTACTAGGTCACCATGTGTTGGTGATCTAGGTTCCCCGAGTACTTATGTGACGAAGGAGGAGTTACAAACCTTCGCCACAGAGGTATTCAAGAGGATGGATGAGTTGAAAAGCTTGTTCTCCTCCCAACTAGCGACAGAGGCTCTTACACCGCTAACAGAGGCTCTGAAGGAGTTGACTTCCACAATTTCTGAGCTCAAGGCGACCGTATCAGCCCTTCAGAGCTCTGTCCTCAACAAAGACGACCTCACAGAAGCTTTCAGCGCCCTGTCTCTCAACCCTTCTTCAATCTAAAAGCTCAAGACGGAATTAACAGGGGTTGCCGCCCAATTTGCTGCAGACTTTATTTCCGCCGGCTACACCGATTATTCTGCCTTCAAAGATGAGATCAAAGGGATGTTCTCCTCTGCGGTCACCTATGGCATTGATTCTAAATCCTCTAGGGCTAATATTAACCATCTAGCCACTCACAGAGAGCTAGACGCAATGGTTGAACCCTTGGAGAGACCGTGCAGAAATACACCGACCAACTTCTCAAGGAAGCCCGAGCAAGCAACAAATCTATAAGAGACTGCACGAAGCAACTCATCAAAGAAGGTGACAACTTCAGAAATGAGATCTATCGCTGCGTCTCTAAAATGAAATGGGCCACAKAGATGGACATCAACAATGCCTCTGTGAATGCTGAGATGGTCATAGAAAAGATGGAGAAGGCGGCTTCCAAAGTTCTTAGGCGATTGAAGAAGGCTCCCCTTACTACTTGCAAGACAGAGGCCACTAAAATCCATGACGATCAAGGAGGCGATGACCATGATCGTCATGAGGAGGAGAAGAAGACAAAGGAACCAAAGAAGAAAACCTCTGCCAAACCACTAAAAATAGTGGACTCTGCTGCTGTCCTATTCTCAAAAGACAAAACTCCAGAGCCTAAGGGGAATGGCAAGGGTAAAGCAGTAGAGGAGTCGCCACAGAAGGGGTCAATCTCTGAATCGCGAGAGGAGATCAATGAAGAAGAGTATGATGACCCGGATCTTGTTCGAGCACTAAAGGCTTCTTTGGCAAGGCACATGCGAGAAAGGGCAGAGCCCCCATCCCCAAAGTTGGAGAAGGCTCTTCTTCCAAACTCACAAAGATACCAGAAGAAACGTCCACGGGTACGTTTGATGCTCTGGTAGGAACTGTCAAGCCTATCCTACCAGAGGGGTCTACCCAGAGGCTTATACTAGGAGAAGAATCCAGAATGCCAGAATCTACCATGGTGGGGAGGGTATCTGAGATCCTTGAATCTATGAGCAACATTTCCTACGCAGAAGGTGCGCACAGAGCCGTGTAACCACTGTTGAGGAGATTATGCTGTGGCGTTACTCAGCCGTGGACACAGAGCCCCCTTATGACCCACAGTTTACAAGAATGCCCTCTGCCATTGCAAAGTTCCACTTCTCAAAACTCACAAGGCCACCAGAGCAGGTCTTCTCAAAGCATGTGATCACTTCACTTGAAACCATTTCTCCACGCACTATGCTAAAGAAGACCGTGCTATACACTCAGTACGTGCTATACACTCAGTACGTGGTAAAAAGGGATGATGTCAACCTATATACTTTCACAGACGCTGACCTCCACAACCTCTGTGTATTTGATCTAATCTTCTTGCACAAAATTCTAAACAAGTACATGGAGAGGAGGTCAACATATTCGATTTCTCTCAGAAGGCTGATTAAGGTAATGCGTTCTCAAGGCAAATTCTAGAAGCCAGAAAGATTTCGACATCGCTATGAGGTTGGCCCAGCCAGATCTAAAAATTTCTCCTCCAAAGAACAGACCAAGTTGGCTGCTTAGATTTCATCCCAACACCATTGTCCACAATCCCATCTTTGGGTTTGTDTTCCTGAACAAGGATGAGATTCTAAGGTTCTTCGATCCCAAAGAGACGCACAAATATTCAAYAGAGTCTCTYGAGTGGGTGTTCAACCTAGTGGTGACAGAGGTGCAGAGAGGGCATATAAGGGCGGATGAAGTGACCAACCTTCTGGAAATGAACAAGTTTCAAGTCTCCTTCAGAGAATGGATATTCAAAGTCTACAAAACCATCAAGTCTGATCTGCAATTTGCTGTAGATGATTATCCAGACTCTGCTATGGATTAATCTCTTGTAATAGTATAGGCCTGCTCAATATTTTTCAATTCGTTCATTTATGTAATTCTTTTTCAGAGGATGAGTTTAATCTCCTCTTGTATTTTTTCCATTAGTCATTTCTTGCACTCATTTGTCCAAATTTACTTTTTCATACTTAGGGGGAGATTGTTAGCTTAATTTTTCATCTCTT
>NW_020203316.1:13663-17131 GCF_001531365.2 Cynara cardunculus var. scolymus | reverse complement strand
AAAGTGTGACAGAACCTCTGATGTCTCTCACAGAGGTTCTGGAAAATGGTCCTCTGTCAATAAGAACATGCAAGTCAATTACAGCAGAGCCTCTAAGATGGCTCACAGAGGGTCTGCGGATTTCGTCTTCTGTGAAGGTCCTCTTCCAACTGTTTTTCATTGGTTATTAGCTGCATGTGCTTCTCACGTGACTAGGACTTAATCGACTATATTTGGATGGCTTAATGATTTCACGCGCCAAGATCTTGTCAGTAAGGTTGTTAGGAACTAGTATAAATAGCGGCTAAGGCCTTTATAATTAGTGTGCTTCCAAATTGTAATCGTCTAATTTTTCAATTGAATCAATTGAAAAACCTTTGAAGAAATTCTCCTGTGTTCATCTTCTTCCTCATCTTGACTGTGTGTTCTTGATTTATTTACTCTGTTCTGTTCTTATTATTGTTTCCGCTGCCCTTTAATCGTCTTAGAGTTCATTCAGAGTATTAGATCAATATCAAAGCTGAATTTAAGATCCAACAACATGAGTTTTTTTTAAAAAAATTGGATCAAAATCAAAGAAAAATGAAGAACAAGATGAATATCATGAAGAACACAGAAAATTTCTTAAAAAATTTTCCACATCTGAAGATTTCTTCTTCTTGATTTCGTGCACAACTTGCTCTGATACCAATTGTTGTCCCTAACAATCAATCTTCTATGAGAGCTTCAAGATCATCAATGGCAGAATGCGTTTTCTATTAAGAATACTAGAAGAAGTAGAGAGAGAGAAAGTCAAGATCTGAATTCTTGGTCAAACTTGAATATACGTAAATTTGATTTTACAATTGAGCATTCTTCTCAAATTACAAGACAAMCACCCTTTATATAGGGTCAAACCTATAGACAAAAGTCAAAGTCAAATAGTCCTATGAAAAGTCAAACACGATGACTTTTATACAAGTATAGACAATTTTATCTTTCAAGACGAATACAATTTTACACTAAATTTCATTCCTAACACCTTTGCTCCCCCTGGGAGGCAGAATCCCTGAGAGCAACTCCCTTGGTGACGGTTGATGGCTTCTGGTACTTGATGGTAAAGTCATCTTCATCATCAACGTCGTCGTCGCCATCTAGATCACTTTCGAGTTCTGGAATGGTAGGTTCATCATCATCTTTATCTTCGTCATTATCATCACCAGTAGCAGTGATGGAAGGGACATCATCCCTAGGGATGGCATCGACATCCTCAGCTGAAGCAGCAACGTTGGTGGTCGGGATTACAGGAACATCAATCGCTTTAGCTCTAGGAGCCTCAGCTTCAACTGCAACTGAAGCTGATACTGGACCAATGACTTGAGAAGCAGTAGGAGCAGCATTGGATGATTCACCAGCGTTGGAGCTCATCTCCCCCTCTCTAGCTAAGACTTGAGAGAATTGGTCAGAGA
This sequence comes from Cynara cardunculus var. scolymus, assembly GCF_001531365.2. Lineage (NCBI taxonomy): Eukaryota > Viridiplantae > Streptophyta > Magnoliopsida > Asterales > Asteraceae > Cynara > Cynara cardunculus. The sequence goes on along the minus strand of NW_020203316.1, from coordinate 15,704 downwards.
GTTCGTCCAAGCACTGACGCTGGAGAACCATTATCTCCTCTAGCCTTTGCAAACGGCTGGCTAGAGTTGCCGTTGCCTCACACGGCTCATAGAGATGGGCGTGATCACTGGCAGAGAAAGAAGGTGGGATCACTAGAGCTGGTTGACGGACAACATCAAAGATCTATTGAAGAAGGCCAGTCTGCTGATCTGTGATAGCTTGAGCATCGTCAGCCCTACTATGAAGAACATCAATGGCATTGGTGTTGGCTTGAACAGCTTCTTGGATTGTTTGGAGATGGCTCTAAACTTCTTGAAAGTCCGCCTGGATGGCAAGGAAGTTTGCATCAAGATCACCCTGGCGGGACATCTCTTGGTGGACTTCTTTGATCCTGCATAGGACGGTATCAACGGTTGGAAGAAGAGCTTTTGTGAAAATGTCAGCAAGTTGAATCTCAATGGGAACAAAGTACATTTGTATATTACCATTTTCAACATTGTCTTTCAGAAAATGGTACCTTACGTTGATGTGCTTGGTCTTGGAATGCTGCACAGGGTTTGCAGAGATTGTTATGGCACTCTTGGAGTCATAGAGGATAGGAATTTTGTCAAATTGAAATCCATAGTCCTTAAGCTGAGTCTTCATTCAGAGAACTTATGAACAACAACTAGCAGCAACAACATTTTCTGCTTCTGCTGTAGAGGCTGAGACACAGTTTTGTTTTCTGGATGTCCAACTTACCAACTTGTCCCCCAAGAGTTGACAGCTTCCAAACGTGCTCTTTCTATCAAGCTTGCAACCTGTATGATCTGCATCTGTGTAGGCTATTAGATCAAAGCCAGAGTTCTTTGGATACTAGAGACCCAATGAAGGAGTTCCCTCGAGGTATTTAAAGATCCTCTTGACTTTTTTTGAATCCATTGTTGATGAGAAAGGTGGATAGTGTTTCATACTAGGCCCTGGGTGCTTGCTTCAGCCCATAGAGAGCTTTGTCCAGAAAGTAGACATAATCTGGATGTTTTGGATCTTCAAACCCAGGGGATTGCTGCACGTATACTTCTTCTTGAACTTTGCTGTTGAGGAAGGCAGACTTGACATCCAGCTGATAGACCTTAAAGCATTTGTGAGTTGCATAGGCTAGGAATATCCTGATGGCTTCAAGTCTTGCGACGGGAGCAAATGTATCGTCGTAGTCAATCCCTTCTTCTTGGCAATAAGCCTGGCTTTGTTCCTTATGACTATGCCATCTTCGTTCTTCTTGTTTCGGAAGACCCATTTGGTTCCTATGGATGTCTTCCTTTTGGGTAGATGCATAAGGGACCATACTTTGTTTCTTTCAAACTGGAGTAATTCTTCTTGCATCGTGTCTATCTAGTTTGGGTCTTGTTGGGCTTCTGAAATTTTCTTTGGTTCTATCATGCTCAGAAAGTTGGCGAAGAGGCATTCATTGGCAGTGGTAGATCTCGTCTTGACACAAGATGCTGGATCACCAATGATTTGGTGGTGTGGGTGATCTTTTGTCCATTTGGTGCTTGATTGGGGTTTTGGAGCAACAGGATGCAATTCTTCATTGACTGATGGGATTTCTTGCTCCCCCTCGAAGAGATCATCTCTAGAGTGATGCTCTGGTTCTGGTTCATGGTCTGAAGACACAGAAGAAGTAGAAGGTGAAGTAACATGAGTTTCAGTGAGAATTGTACCTTCAACATTGGAGTTTTCATGTTCTTCATCGGCTCTGGAAGAAAGTTTAGTAACTGGTGCCTGTCAAGAGATGACTTCTTCGAAGATGTCTTCAAATAAATGAGCTAATTCTTGTTCATTGGGTTTGCCAAGTGATGAATCAGAGGCTCTCTGTTGTAGTCCGAGTCTTGAACTGTTGTGTTCAGAAGTCATTGGTGTGGAATCATCAAAGGACAGATTGATGCTTTCGATGACAATTCTTGTCCTTTTGATGTAGACTTTGTAGGCCTTGGCAGTTTGAGAATAGCCCAGAAAGATCCCTTCATCAGCTTTCTTGTCGAACTTGCCAAGATATTCCCTATCGTTGAGTACAAAGCATTT